>NC_025998.2:104545167-104566552 GCF_000442705.2 Elaeis guineensis
ACCTTGTACACCCAATTCTCTCTCACATGAAGTTCCCCTCACAAAAGCTCTCTCTCTCTTGGAGACCCCCCTGAACCCCTGAAGAGCCTGGCGACCGCTGTCCAGGAGCCTCCTGCTCCTTCTCTCACAGTGCCTCACGCCTCTCTCTCTCCTCTCGGTTCGTACGGCGGTGAGAAAACCGAAAAACCCTCCTCTCTGTTTCGTCTCAGGCCTTTTAAAGGCTTAAACAAAGGTTAAAGCATGATTAGAGAGGGATTAGGACTCCTTAACAAAGCCAAGAAACCCTCCTGACCGTCGGATCAAGACCGAGAATCACCTGAGCCGTCCGATCGCGCTCCGGTCCACGAAATAGGGCCGTGGACCGCGAGAAATGCGTGGGAAATGCCCACGCGGTCCACAGGCCGGGCCGTGGACCACCCGGTCCACGGTGGACCGGGGATGGGCCAGCAGGCCGCTGGGTCGCGCGTCCCGCGCAGGCCTGGGTCGCGCGTCCCGCGCGGGCCTGGGTCCCGCATCCCACACGGGCCTGGGACGCGCGTCCCGCGCGCCGCCGCCTGCGGCCGCGCCGCTGCCGCCCGCCGTCGGTCGCCGGCGGTCCTCCACCGCCTCGATTCTCGTGCCGACTTCAAAAGCTCGTATCTCCTCCATCCGAGCTCCGATTCAGGTGATCTTGGTCTCGTTGGACTCCATTTTTCACCGCGAACCTCGCTGTGGGCTGAATCTCGAGGCGTCAAATCCTAACAATCTCCACCTCGACTCGATATTCGGCCTCCTCCAAACTCCGAGAGCTTCTGGATCTCCTTGCCCCCATGCCCTGGGGCAATCGCCTGCTGATCATGGATGGGCAAACATGAGAGTCGAGCCAGGCTGCTCGATCCCATCTTCGTCGTATGCTGTGCTCCTCCTGACCTGAGACCTGCTCGGGGCATCATCCTGCGGCAATAGGAATCTTACCTTGCGACGTCGCCTCTCGTCCTCCCGAGTCTCTTGTCTCGTGCCCGATCCGCCTCCTGGAGCTCCACCTCGCTCTGGGCTCCACCTGGCTCCCGATGCTCCACCTCGCACTGGGCTCCCTGCTAGGTAATAATGTCCTCTGTTCCCCTTCTTCCCCTCCAGCACAATCCTATCGCCGCGTAGCACCCTCAAGATTCCTCCACCAGCTACCGTCCTGTAGCCTCTCGAATCCAGTCTGCTAAGTGAGATAAGATTCCGCCTGAAATTGGGTATGTATCGGACCTCCCCCAATCTCCTCACTGCACCGTCATGTGTCCTCCAGCTGACCGTCCCAATGCCTCTGATCGCACAGCTCGATCCATTCGGCAGATATACAGTGCTCTCACTGTTCTCCAGGAAGTCAAACTGCTCCTCTCTGCAACACACATGATAGGGACATGCAGAATCTAATATCCACTGCTGAGAAGAAGTAGATACCTCGTCAGATATCTCGAAGACATCTCCATCTAAATCACTGCCGGCCGTCGCTATAGCAGCCACCGTCCGATTTTTCAGTTGAGGGCAATCTCTGGCTAGATGCCCCAACTCCTCACACCGGTAACACCTGGTTTTGCTCAAGTCCCTCCTGGACTTAGACCGCCCTCGATGCGATCTCCTGTCGCTCCGTCTACCACCTCCTACACCTCCAGAAGTCATCAAAGCTGAGCTATCGACACCTGAGCTCGAAGCTGGGTTCTCCCTCCTGAGAACATCGTTCTGGAGTATCGCCGCGGTGACCTCGTCCATCTTGATAGTGCTCTTCCCCACTAGAAGAGCAGTCACCAAGGACTCGTACGAAGAAGGAAGCGATGCCAGCAAAACCAGCGCCCTGGTCTTCTCCTCAACGTTCTCGCCAACGCTGAGAAGGTCGGTGAGGATCTTCTGGAAGTGGCTCAGATGCTCCTGCACGCTCTGTCCCTCAGTCATCCACAGTTGGTAAAACTGCCTCCAGAGGAAAAGAGTGTTGGTGAGAGACTTCTCCATGTACAACTCCTCGAGCTTCGACCACAGCACCGTCGGGGAAGTCTCGCTCAGCACATGGATCACCACCTCATCCGCCAGGTACATGCGGATGGTACTCACCGCCTGCATCTGTAGCCGTTTCCAATCCCGCACCTCCATGGTGGTCGGTTTCTCATCGCACAAGAGAGCTTCGATCAACCCCTGTTGGATGAGCACGTCCTTCACCCTTGCCTGCCACAAGGAGAAATTGCTCTTACCATCAAACTTGTTGATCTCCATCCTGATTGTTCCTGTTTTCTCCATCTTCAGTCTTGCTCACCACCACTGCAATCTGCGTCCTTGTACCGCCTTGCTCTGATACCACTTGTTGGGTGGATGTCTGGCCAGGACACCACCTCCCAAGATCCTTTCAGTACCACGCGATGCAGCAGGAAGAAAGAAGAAACAAAACAAAAAAGAAAAACAATCAAAATACGTGGATCAGCCACAAAAGGGCTCGCCTCCACGGGGCATGCAAACTTCACTATGAAAAGAAAATTTTACAAGAGAAGACCTCACCCTCAACCCTTGTACACCCAATTCTCTCTCACATGAAGTTTCCCTCACAAAAGCTCTCTCTCTCTTGGAGACCCCCCTGAACCCCTGAAGAGCCTGGCGACCGCTGTCCAGGAGCCTCCTGCTCCTTCTCTCACAGCGCCTCACGCCTCTCTCTCCTCTCGGTTCGTACGGCGGCGAGAAAATCGAAAAACCCTCCTCTCTGTTTCGTCTCAGGCCTTTTAAAGGCTTAAACAAAGGTTAAAGCATGATTAGAGAGGGATTAGGACTCCTTAACAAAGCCAAGAAACCCTCCTGACCGTCGGATCAAGATCGGGAATCACCTGAGCCATCCGATCGCACTCCGGTCCACGAAATAGGGCCGTGGACCGCGAGAAATGCGTGAGAAACGCCCACGCGGTCCACAGGCCGGGCCGTGGACCACCCGGTCCACGGTGGACCGGGGATGGGCCAGCAGGCCGCTGGGTCGCGCGTCCCGCGCGGGCCTGGGCCTGGGACGCGCGTCCCGCGCAGGCCTGGGTCCCGCGTCCCACGCGGGCCTGGGACGCGCGTCCCGTGCGCCGCCGCCTGCAGCCGCGCCGCTGCCGTCGGTCGCCGGCGGTCCTCCGCCGCCTCGATTCTCGTGCCGACTTCAAAAGCTCGTATCTCCTCCATCCGAGCTCCGATTCAGGTGATCTTGGTCTCGTTGGACTCCGTTTTTCACCGCGAACCTCGCTGTGGGCTCAATGTGGGCTGAATCTCGAGGCGTCAAATCCTAACAGAAAGATAGATAGATAGATAGATACAATGTGAAAGAGAAAAAGAGAGAGAGAGAGAATGGTTAGATTTATATGATAGAAAATTTCAGGGTAAGGCCAGAAAGACCCATTAATATGTTCCAAAAGCTTGTAATCTCAAGGAATCATTAATCTAAGAGCATACAAGGTGGAGACTTGACAATGATTCAATCTTGTGGCGTATGAAATTGGACCACTTCAAAATTGCTTAATAGTTGGGGGAAGTCAAGTAATCAAGATCATACATGATCACTTGCAATCCACCATGATTGGACTAATGACTAAGTTTAGGGACATGTCAAGTGACAGCCAGCCACATGCTTGGGGGAAAGGACTATCATCTTTTCCCGTCGTCTCTGTTCAATGAGCTAGCGCTGTATTGGATTTAATTGCTGCGACATGTACACCACCTGATTACAGAATTGAAGGTCTCCATAAAGTTTCTTTGAGAGGAGAAGGCTTCAATAGGTTGGTTGTGGAGATGCACATGGACACAGATTGCCCAGAGAAACAAATGCACGAAGTCCATTTTTTGCCATGGCCCATGGGGGTACCCGTGATTTTAAAGTTGTAATGTATCCATCAAGCATCTCTTTGTTTGTTCGTACCTTGAATGCCGACTCCCCCTTCCTAACATAAAAGGCAAACCAGGAGGCATGACACATGCAGTGGGAGGTATGGTGGAGCCGGTGCAGGGTACATGATGCCTATAGAGAAAATATTCAATCCCTAGTGTGGGCACCACGCTATGAATCTGGGACTGTTTCTATGGTTTGCAACGGCCGGAGATATCCAGGACCACCCGACATTTATAAATTTAAAGCAAGCCCTTGATAACAGCATGTGTCTGAACTTGGACAAAGTTGTAGGTGGGCTGGCAAATTTTGACTTGACTCATCAATCCAATCGGTATCCGACCTATAATAAGCAGATTTAATTTTAGCCTAAACCGGTTCAGGTTGTAAATAGATGGATCTGTGTTGATCTGTTTCTTAAACAGAGTCCAGGACCCTAACCTATTTAACCGGTTTAATTAATCTCAGATTGGGTTGGGGGCATACTTGTTAAAATGATCTATTTACCGGTCTACATGGATCGAACAAGCCCGTCTCTTGCACGTACCTGCTAGGCCGCTACCCATTTAGTTTTATTTTAGAATGGCTCAGGAATTCTGGAGGGTTCCATCAAATATAAAGCAAGCCCTTGAGGTAGCCTGTATGGAGCTAAAGTGAGTTTCCGCAAGGTGAACGCCAAGAAACTTTATAAGGTCTTTTTCTTTGCTAATAAATGGGCATCTGAATCCAGTTAGGCCCAGTAAGAACCTATGTGTGGTTGCTCCGAAGTGCAGCAGCTGGAGCGAGTTCCCATGGTAGCCCAGCTTTGGGAGAGTTGGCCTGAAGAGCCACTTCCATCCAAGTGAACTTTTGCTCAGCCTATTTGCACCAAACAAAACCGGCCATCTCCAGAACATAACCGAATTGACTTGAAGAACAGGCGATTTATCTAATCCTATACAAATCATATTCCCTCGAAGAACCGGTTGCGTCTCCAAGATTGTAGAATTCTGCAGATTTTGATGCTCTGAATTATCTTGTCCTCTTCGCATCATATTATACGCTGATTTGCCTTGTCAAATGGGCTGCTAAGTGCCCCTAAAATGCAACAATATGCTGAAGACAAGCATCCAACCAGCACTAATCCGTTTCCCAAGTGCCCAACATAGAAGGGAAAACATCAGGAGGATCTTTCTTCAAGATTTTTGGGCTGCTAACGTGTACCTTGACTCTTAAATACAACAATATGCTGCCTGTTATTAAGAAAAGAATCTAATCAACCCTGATGGCATTCAAACAGATCCATGACCTGAACGTTCGAGCCTGTTCCCAATCACCTAGCAGACGGCACCTCAAAAAGGCTTTTGTTGTAGATTGTGAAATTCTGTTACCTGAAAAATAACTTGTGATGGCCCAGCCCATGTAAGAATCCCAGCCCACCAAAGCCCAAAATGAAAAAAAAGAAGAAGAAAGAAAACAGGGGTCTTCCTCCTCTCGCCAGCTCCCAATCGAAGTCGGAAAGAGCTCCCTCCGGCCCTATTTAAGGAGGAGAATCCTCCTCTCTCCCTCTCATCGAGAAATCCCGGGGCAAAACGGCGGCAATTACCGGAAAATCCTCACGGAGACCCGTCACTGTGCCCGTCCAATTTCTCACCGTAAAAGCCTCGCCGGCGTCGGAGGTAAGCCTCCTCCCCTTCCTCTCTTCTCCCCTTTCCTTCTCATGCCGATGTGCACACTCGCCGGCGACCGGAGTCGCCGGATTTTTGTTGCGGAAGAACCTCTGTTTTTGCCCATTTTTCTTTGATTTTTCCGACGCCGATGGTCACCGCTGACCACCGGTTTGGCCCTCCTCTCGTCGTCGAGTCGCCCCCCTCCTGCCGACGGCCTCCCCACACCGACTGTGCCGTCGGTCGAAACTCCAACGAGGGGACCTCACAGTCCCCTGTTTCGGCCCAAAGGAACCCACGGGAAGAAGAAAAGAAGAAGAAGAAGGAAAAGAAAAAGAAAAAGAAAAAGAAAAGAAGAAGAAGGAAAAGAAAAGAAAAAGAAAAGAAAAAGAAGAAAAAGAAAAGAAAAAAGAAAAGAAAAAGGAAAAAAAAAGAAAAGAAGAAGAAAAATAATATAATAATAATATAATAATAATAAATAGGATTTTCTCCTCTCTTTTTCGTGAAGAAAAAAAAAGAAAAAAAAAGAAGAAGAAAGAAAAGAAGAAAGAAAAATAAAATAAATAAATTAATAAATAATGATATAAATAATAAAATATGAGAAAGAGAGTTTCTCTCTCTTCCCTCTCTCTTCAGCTTGAACTAGTACTTTCTCTCTCTAGAATCAGACTTTCTCTCTCTAGAATCCTCCCATTAGATTATTTTTCTCTTCTAAGATTTTTAGAATTTTGAGAAGAATGATGATGAATTTAAATGATCCTCATGATGGATTTTTGATCTGTGATCGTCGGACGGTACACCGACATCCACTTTGATCAGATCAGGTATTTTTAGATTTTATTTCTCATGATTTTATTGAATTATCCACATGATAATCTTAACATGATTTGATCCGATCGATCGAATTTGTTGAATCATATTGTCTGAAGAATTCAAGATGAGTTTTCTCTCTCTAAAATTTTCTCTCTCTAAAATTTTTTCTCTCTAAAATATTCTCTCTCTTGATTGATTCTCTCTCTAAAAAGGTTAGTGAATGAAGAAATTTTTTTTAATAGTCTTGATCTGATTCTAATGAAGAATCCTGATCCATGGTTGTCAGACAACGTACTGGCACCCACCTTAATCAAACCATGAATCTTTAGATTTGATCATCCATGATTTCGATCTAGCCATGATTTGATTTGATCATATTGATTTCATCAATCGAGATATTGGACCAATCGTAATGTTGGATTGTGTCACCTGATCAATTTGAATTATACCTCATGAATTCTCTCTCCTCTAATTTTTTCTCTCTACTTGATTTTATGAAATCGATGAAGAAATCTCGGTCCTATCACTTCGAATTCGATTTGATTTGATAGTCAAACTTTGGATCATTTAGGTCATAATTAGATTTTGATTAGATAAAATTAGATGATCGAACCCAATCTAAACTGTTGAAATATGGTATTCGTATTCTTTCTAATTATTGAAATTGATTCTGTATAGGATTGTGAATGTTTGATCATGGGATATCGCGATATAATCTACGAACAGAATTTTTGGAAGAAGAATTTATAGAATTATGTGGATTTATTGGAATGCGTTCGAGGTAAGTAATGTTTTACTTTTTCTAGATTTATCGATAAATTATAATATATTTTTTTGATATGATTTGTGAAACGATGCATGAATTGGATGAATGGTATTTTGTTATGAAAATATCTTATTTGAAATGTTATGATGAAGCATGATTGAACATATTGATTTCATGATGCATTATATTGATTGATTTCGATACTACATGATTATATGTTTTATTATCGAAATTAGAATATGAAATATGATTTATGAAGAATTATGATATAAGAAACATTATGAATTGACAACCTGACTATGTAAAGAACCCTGCCAATGGGAGCATATACGTTGGCAATTGATTTGTCCTGAGGGTTCATGTCGCCAGAGAGACCAGCGATAAACCACCAGAGAGACCAGCGGTTCTGAAGGACTTTGCTGCCAGATGATTCGCAGCTCACTGCAAGAAGATACACAGTGTTATGACCCTACCACAGAAAAAATATAGTCATAGCTCATGGTTGACGAAAAAAATTTAAGAACGAAATAAATTGAAATCCAAAAAAAACTTGAATTTTTGAAAAAAAAAATGAATTTGGCATGAATCATGTTGCATAATTGAAATTGATTTCGAATTGATGAACTATATATGCTTATTTTCTATAAATGATTATTTACTTAATTGCCTGATGAAATCTGTTGAGAAGTGATCATTGCTTACTGGGTTGTCTAGCTTATTACCTCCTATTTTACTGTTTTTATAGATGTTGAAGAATTAAGATGATACAAGATATGAATGGAAGAGTGATTAGAAGCAGAATCTCTATACTTTTATTTTTGGTTAAAAGTCTTATTGAATTTAATGTAAGGACTATGAATCATTGTTGAATTTATTGAGATATTAAAGAAAAAATTTAGATCATTATGTTTTGGATTTGAATTATTGACTAATTATTCCACTGTTGTTTTAAAATAATATGATAAGATGCCTTGCATGCTTATGGGAAGAGTTTTTCTATGAGTATGCGGCGGTTGCCATGACCCTCGATTCAAAATCTCGGGTCGGGGGTGTGACAATTAAAATGATATCAGAGCATAAGTGGATAAATTATGAAACATAGAATCAGATATAGAATGGGTGTAAGTGGATAGACACCAGGGATATTATAGTGTAGATCTTTGATGAGTGTAGTGGGAGAAATATTTATAAATTTTAATTAAACATTGAGATTATGTATGAAAGGATCATAAGAGATTATAACATATAGAATTTGAAATATGATAGATGATCTATAGATCATGATATGATTAGTTAGATCTTGATCGATAGTAATTACAAAAGGATTGACATAAAATTTTATTGTGCATTATGGTTATTAATTTGATCATTGGTTATTCAAGTGAATCGTAAGTTTAAATTCGATGTGAGAATAATACTATGATATTACTTCTAGTTGAGAAGTTGACTATTATTGACAAGATAAAGATTTGACGATAAAATATTATTCCATGATGGACTAAGAAAAATCTTTTATGATGCTTGATTGGAATATTTATCGAAATTAAATTTGGTATGTGGATTATATATAAAGTGGCATAATAGGATGAATGCATATTTGAGGATATTACATAGAAACCTATTTCTTATTGATGAAATGATTATGAGGTTGTAGAATATTCATCGTACTGGAATCTTGAATCATCATCCTTAGATCTAGATAATGGATCTTATTATATCTCTTAGAGAGTACATGATGTGTATGAAATTTTAATTTAAAGATTTTGTATCTAAGTTGATCAAGAGATTTTTTGATATTATTGTTGAGGTTGTTAATGAAAAATTGATATCTCTAGATTAAGATAAAAGATCTGATTTATATTTATTTTAGATTAAGAGATCCATGTGAATTTATAATTTAAAAATTTTAGATTTAGGAATTAATATGGAGTTCCTTTGCTTTTGTTAACGAGGTCCCTAATTGAAACAACTATTAAATGGAGATTTGATTTTTTGAAGCTTGTATGATTGTTATGAAAGGATATTTGATAGATATTGAAGATTCTGATGATAAAAATTTTAGAAAAAAAAATAATGATTTGAAATTCTTATATATTCTGATTATATCCAAATTTGGTGGAGCATCGAAGGATTTTTTTTTCATTGATTTGACTTATAAGGATTTTTGGTTTAAAAATTATCGAATTGAATTGATATGAGAATTAAGATTTAATTCATATTGATTATAGTAAATCTATATGATCGTTCAAATATGATATTGGACTCAAGGGTTAATCAAGATTATTGTACACCAGTAAAAATATGAATGAGAATCGAAAGTTAATCTTTGGCTTCAATTATAATTTAAAATTTTAGATCTTTTCTATTGATAAGATAAAGAAATAATTTGATCAAACTTTTTTTTTGGTGAACCTAAGAAATTTTGATTGTTAGATCAGAGTGCGCAGCGGAAGCATGGTAATTTGGATTACTTTGAGTAAGTCAGGAATGTTGACCCTTTGAGTTAAAAAATTATGATAGATAATATAATTTGATACAAAAAATTCATTGATATTAGAAAGAATAATATTTTAAAATTTTGAATAATTTTTGGATATCCCTAATGTGATTTTCAAAAGTAGCACTTCCGTCTACTATGCCAAAAAAATATATATATATATTTAGCATCCTAATTCTAGGATGAGTGGATCCTTGATTTTTGATTTTAGATTTAGAATATTTAGAGATAAATTTTTTCTATCCTAGAATTAAATTTTATAATTCTTTATTTATTAGAAAAAAATTTAAGATCATTTATCGAATGATGATTTTGATCTTAGATGATTATACTCAAATATTTATCTCCAAGGTATAATGAAATTTGAAGTTAGAACTCTTTTGATCATTATTATTTCTCTGACTGAATAGAAAAGATTGAGGTTATCTATTGATATTGACGATTGTTCTACAAAAGATGGATTAGAGTTATTTATAATTTGATTTGATAATGAATCGATTAATTAAGAGTAGTGAATGTTTAGATAAAGCAAATTGATATACTTACTTAGAATAGAGACATTGATTTTGATTATAAGAAAAATATAGTTTTGATTTAGATCAATTTTTGAGTTATTGAATGACTTAATGATAAAATTTTCTTCAAGAATTAGAATATTTAAGAGTTTGAGGGTTTGAGTAAGAAAATTTCGATGACTAGAAATAGTGATATTGATTCAATCAATAATGGTGATATTGATCTTTATGAAATGACTTAATGATGAAGTTGTATCGAGAATTAAAATATCAAAAGTTCAAGAATGAGATTGAAATGATAAATCTTCAATTTTTGAAAGTATGAATAAGAGAAAATATTTTTAAATTTTGATTGATTGGGATGTCATCATATGATTCACATAAGTGTGTTTTTCGTAGCTTATGATGGGTTAAAATTAAGAGTGGTTAATATTTAAAAAAAATATATATAAATAAATAAATGAATGATGATGAATCAAGTTCTTATGCAAGAATAGAGACATTGACCTTCTTCTATTCACAAGAGATAGATTTGATTTTAATTTGAGTCGTGAGATATTGAACATTAATTTTTATAGAAAATGAGATCATAATTTCAAAATCTTAAAATATTAAAAATTTTTAAAATATTGATCTTGATAAATAAGAAAATGAATGATTCCATTTCAGATAGATATTTGATGTACCGACTTTTTTCTTATGAAATGATTTAAGAATGAATTTATATCAAGAATTAGAATATTAAAATATTTGTGGATGAGATTCAAGTAAGAAACTATGAAGACTCAAGCAAGAAAAATTTCGAGGATAAAATTTCTTTTAGAGGGGAAGAATGTGATGGCCCAGCCCATGTAAGAATCCCAGCCCACCAAAGTCCAAAATGAAAAAAAAAAGAAAGAAAACAGGGGGAGTCTTCTCCCTCCTCTCGTCGTCTCCCAATCGAAGTCGGAAGGCGCTCCCTCTGGCCCTATTTAAGGAGGAGAATCCTCCTCTCTCCCTCTCATCGAGAAATCCCGAGGCAAAACGGCGGCAATCATCGGAAAATCCTCACGAAGACCCGTCATTGTGCCCGTCCAATTTCTCACCGGAAAAGCCTCGCCGGTGTCGGAGGTAAGCCTCCTCCCCTTCCTCTCTTCTCTCCTTTCCTTTCCATGCCGATGTGCACACTCGCCGGCGACCGAAGTCACCGGATTTTTGTTGCGAAAGAATCTCTATTTTTGCCCGTTTTTCTTCAATTTTTCCGACGCCGATGGTCACTGCCGACCACCGATTTGGCCCTCCTCTCATCGTCGAGTCGCCCCCCTCCTGCCGATGGCCGCCCCATGCCGACTGTGCCGTCGGTCGAAACTCCAATGAGGGGACCTCACGGTCCCCTGTTTCGGCCCAAAGGAACCCACGGGAAGAAGAAATGAAGAAGAAGAAGAAGAAGGAAAAGAAAAAGAAAAAGAAAAGAAGAAGGAAAAGAAAAGAAAAAGAAAAGAAAAAGAAGAAAAAGAAAAGAAAAAAGAAAAGAAAAAGGAAAAAAAAGAAAAGAAGAAAAAAAATAATATAATAATAATAAAATAATAATAAATAGGATTTTCTTCTCTCTTTTCCGTGAAGAAAAAAAGAAAAAAAAAGAAGAAGAAAGAAAAGAAGAAAGAAAAATAAAATAAATAAATTAATAAATAATGATATAAATAATAAAATATGAGAAAGAGAGTTTCTCTCTCTTCCCTCTCTTTCTTCAGTCTGAACTAGTATTTTCTTTCTCTAGAATTGAATTTTCTCTCTCTACTTTCTCTCTCTAGAATCCTCCCTCTAGATTATTTTTTTCTCCTAAGATTTTTAGAATTTTGAGAAGAATGATGATGAATTTAAATGATCCTCGTGATAGATTTTTGATCTGTGATCGTCGGACGGTACACCGACATCCACTTTGATCAGATCAGATATTTTTAGATTTTATTTCTCATGATTTTATTGAATTATCCACATGATAATCTTAACATGATTTGATCTGATCGATCGAATTTATTGAATCATATTGTCTGAAGAATTCAAGATGAGTTTTCTCTTTCTAAAATTTTCTCTCTCTAAAATATTCTATCTCTTGATTGATTTTCTCTTTAAAAAGGTTAGTGAAAGAAGAAATTTCTTTTAATAGTCTTGATCTGATTCTAATGAAGAACCCTGATCTATGGTTGTCAAACAGCGTACTGGCACCCACCTTAATCAGACCATGAATCTTTAGATTTGATCATCCATGATTTCGATCCAGCCATGATTTGATTTGATCATGTTGATTTCACCAATCAAGATATTGGACCAATCGTAATGTTGGATTGTGTCATCTGATCAATTCGAATTGTACCTCATGAATTCTCTCTCCTCTGATTTTCTCTCTCTACTTGATTTTATGAAATCGATGAAGAAACCTCGGTCCTATCACTTCGAATCTGATTTGATCTGATAGTCAAACTTTGGATCGTTTAGGTCCTAATTAGATTTTGATTAGATAAAATTAGATGATCAGATCCAATCTAAACCGTTGAAATATGGTATTCGTATTCTTTCTAATTATTGAAATTGATTCTGTATAGGATTGTGGATGTTTGATCATGGGATATCACGATATGATCTACGAACAAAATTTTTAGAAAAAAAATTTATAGAATTATGTGGATTTATTGGAATGTGTTCGAGGTAAGTAATGTTTCACTTTTTTTAGATTTATCGGCAAATTATAATATATTTTTCTGACATGATTTTGTGAAACGATGCATGAATTGGATGAATGGTATTTTGTTATGAAAAATATCTTATTTGAAATATTATGATGAAGCATGATTGAACATATTGATTCCATGATGCATTATATTGATTGATTTCGATACTACATGATTATATATTTTATTATCGAAATTAGAATATGAAATATGATTTATGAAGAATTATGATATAAGAAACATTATGAATTGACAACCTGACTATGTAAAAGACCCTGCCAATGGGGGCATATACATTGGTAATTGATTTGTCCTGAGGGTTCATGTCGCCAGAGAGACCAGCGATAAACTGCCAGAGAGACCAGTGGTTCCGAAGGACTTTACTGTCAGATGATTCGCAGCTCACTGCAAGAAGATACGCAGTGTTATGACCCTACCACAGGAAAAATATGGTCATAGCTCATGGTTGACAAAAAGAATTTAAGAACGAAAGAAATTAAAATCTGGAAAGAAACTTGAATTTTTGAAAAAAGAGATGAATTTGGCATGAATCATGTTGCATAATTAAAATTGATTTCGAATTGATGAACTATATATGCTTATTTTTTATAAATGATTATTTACTTAATTGCCTGATGAAATCTGTTGAGAAGTGATCATTGCTTACTGGGCTGTCTAGCTCATTACCTCCTCTTTTACTATTTTTACAGATGTTGAGGAATTAAGATGATACAAGATATGAATGGAAGAGTGATCAGAAGCAGAATCTCTATACTTTTATTTTCGGTTGAAAGTCTTATTAAATTTGATGTAAAGACTATGAATCATTGTTGAATTTATTGAGACATTAAAGAAAAAATTTAGATCATTATGTTTTGGATTTGAATTATTGACTAATTATTCTGCTATTGTTTTAAGATAACATGAAAGATGCCTTGCATGCTTTTGGGAAGAGTTTTTCTATGAGTATGCGGTGGTTGCCATGACCCTCGATTCAAAATCTTGGGTCGGGGGCGTGACCTAACTAAAAACACAATTTTGAGAATTTGTGACAAGCTGGTTAGTGCTCGCCTTCAACTTGTGTTGTTTGCGTGTTATAGAGGATTCGCCTGGATACATGTTGAGAGTAATGAGTGGTTGCACAAAACAGGGATGAAAATGACTTTAGACTGTTATGTCCCCGACCCAAGATTGTGAGTCGGAGGTCGCGACAACCACCACATACTTATGAAGAACTCTCTTTGCAAATATGCAAAACATCTTTTCACGATATCAATGCATCACGGTAGAATAGAATTCAAATAACTTATGATTCAACTTCATTTTAATTAACTAAATCAAATATCTTACAAAATAAAATTTCATAATCTTGCAATCAAATCTTAATAAATTCTAACCTAAAATAAAATATCTAAGTCTTTCTCTAATTCACTCTCCCATATTGAATCTCCGAATGAAGCTAGATTTCTGAATCTGTAAAACCAATAGAACTCGTCATAAGCTAAACAGCCCAATAAGCAATGTGCACTTTAGCTAGATAATGTCAGCAATAATGATATACTAAAAAATAAACATATAAGGTGCAACAGTTTAAACATAAAATACTAATCAAAATAAGATCATTCAAATTCAATCTTTCAAAATTTATTTTCAAATTCTTCGGTTCATAAATCCATTTCTTTCAAAACAATAAACATATCTCGATAGCTATGAGCTAAATCAAAGTACCACTGTATAACTCCTAATGGTACGATATCAAAGTACCAGCACACAACCCCCACTAGTAGGGTATCAAAATACTAGTATATAACCCCCATTGGTAGGATATCGAAATAACAGCAAATATCCTCCACTGGCAGAGTATCGAAATACCAGCATATAACCTCCACTGGTAGAGTATCGAAATACCAACATATAACCCCTACTGGTAAGGTATCGAAATACCAGCATATAGCCTCCACTGCAGAGTATCGAAATACCAGCATATAACCTCCACTGGTAGAGTATCAAAATACCAGCATATAACCTTCACTGGCAAAGTATCGAAATACCAGCATATAACTCCCACTGGCAGAGTATCAAAACTTAGTTAGGCTGCGAATCAAAATCCATCTCAATTTAAAACACTTGTTCATATTCTAATTCAAAAATCACAAATCAGACAATATCAAAATCAATCAATATAATCCATATCAAATTTAATATATATATTTATAAATCAACAAGGAGCATATTTAACAATTAAAAATACTACGCAGCATATTCATAAATCATGCATAGTTCAATATAGAAAATATTTATAATTTATTGAATAATTTAGAAAAAGTAAAGCATTACTTACTTTATATGCACTCCAACAAATCCACATAATTCTATAATTTTTTTTTTCAAAATTTTTAATTTATAAATCAGATCATAGTATCCCTCTGCTGGATATTTTTTTGTCGAGATAACTACACCCCTAAACATAGTTAAGTTCGATAATCAGAAAGGACATAAATAATTAAGGAAGACATGATGCATGGTAGCCATATCCTATGGTCTAGGTTCAATCATGTTAACTTTATCCAATCAGGGATGATCAAATCTAAAGATTCTCAGTCTGGTCAAGGTGGGTGTTGGCACGCTATCCGACAATCATGAATCAAGACTCTCTTTGTTGGGATCGAAACAAAATTCTTCACTGACTAATCTCAAAGAGATGACTTACAGAGAGAGAAATCCATCAAAAAAGAGAAACGATCTCGAGAGAAAAAATCTAGAGAGAGAAAATAAAATTTTTAGAGAGAGAAAGTGGAGATTCAAACTCAAAGGATGAGAGAAAAGAGAGAGAAACTCTCTCTCTTTTTTTTTATTTTATACTACTTTAAGATTTGTGCAGATTCATTTTTGATAATTTTGGGGCATCACATTCTCCTCTCCTGAAAAGAAATTTCATCCTTGAAATTTTTTTCTTGCTTAAGTATTTAGAATTCAAGATAACTTTTATCTCAAATCATAATCAATTCTCAAATTTTAAAATTGAATCTTTCATCATAATATCCTTCAATCAATTTACTGTTCTATCGACTTAGAAACAATTCAGACTACTAAACTTCCACTGTGCACTCTGATTCAATCCACTAGAGCACTTGTGTCAATTTAAGTTTTTAAATTATATCATGATCAGTATAAGTCATTATCCCAATATCCTTAGTATCTATCCACCTACACTCGTGTCTGATTCTGTGTCATATAGTTTATCCACTTATGCTCTGATACCATATAAATTATCACGTCCTCGATCTGAGATTGTGAGTCGGAGGTCACGGCAACCACTGCATACTCATGAAGACCTCTCTCCAAAAGCATGCAAGGCATCTTTTCACGATATCAATACATCACAGTAGAATAAAATTTAAATAATTTATGATTCAACTTTATTTTAATTAACTAAATCAAATATCTTACAAAATAAAATTTTATAATCCTGCAATCAAATCTTAATAAATCTTAATATAAAATAAAATGTCAGAGTCTTCCTCTAATTTACTCTCCCATATTGAATCTTCAGATCAAGCTAGATCTCTGTATCTGTAAAAATAATAGAACTCCTTATGAGCTAAACAGCCCAATAAGTAATGTGCACTTTAGCTAGATAATGTCAGTAATAATGATATACTAAAAAATAAATATACAAGGTGCAACAGTTTAAATATAAAATACTAATCAAAATAAGATCCTTCAAATTTAGTCTTTCAAAATTTATTTTCAAATTCTTCAGTTCATAAATCTATTTCTTTCAAAATAATATATATATATATCTCGACAGCCATGAGCTAAATCAAAGTACCATCGTATAACCTCCAATAGTAGGGTATCAAGTACTAGCGCACAACCCTCACTGGTAGGATATCAAAATATCAGTATATAATCCCACTGGTAGGATATCGAAATACCAGCATATAACCTCCACTGGCAAAGTATCGAAATGCCAGCATATAACCTCTACTGGTAGGGTATCAAAATACCAACATATAATCTTCACTGGCAGAGTATCGAAATACCAGCATATAACCTCCACTGGTAGGGTATCGAAACTTTGTCAGGCTACATATCAAAATCCATCTCAATTTAAAACACTTGTTCATATTCTAATTCGAAAATCACAAATCAGGTGATATCGAAATCAATCAATATGATCCATACCGAATTTAATATGCATACTTGTTGGGTATAAAATACCCTCAACCGAAGTTCTCAACGGGATTGACCCTCAAGAGTCGTCTCCAACTCCAACGGCAATGAAGACTCCGCCTGGACTCCTACGGGAGCTGGGCTCGTCTACAACTCCGACTGCAAGGCAGACTCCGCCCGGACTCCTACGGGAGCCGGGCTCCGTCACCAACTTCAACGGCAAGGAAGACTCTGCCCGGACTCCTAAGGGAGCCGGGCCTCATCCCCGACTTCGACTGCAGGCAGGCCTCGTCCGGACTCCTACGGGAGCCGGACTCCACCCACAACTCCGAATGCAAGGAAGACTCCGCCCGGACTCCTACGGGAGCCGGGCTCCATCACCAACTTCAATCGCTGGTAAGCTTCGTCCGGACTCCTACGGGAGCCGGACTTCGCCCCTGACTTTAATTGCAGGAAGACTCTGCCCGGACCCCTACGGGAGTCGGGCCTCGTCCCCGACTCCGGCTGCAGGCAGGCCTCGTCCGGACTCCTACGGGAGTCGGACTCCGCCCACAACTCCGACCGCAAGGCAGACTCCACCTGGACTCTTACGAGAGCCGGGCTCCGTCACCAACTTCAACTGCAAGGAAGACTCCGCCCGGACTCCTACGCGAGCTGGGCTCCGTCGCCAACTTCAACCGCTGGTAAGTTTCGTCTGGACTCCTACGGGAGCCGGACTTCATCCCTGACTTTAATTGCAGGAAGACTCCGCCCGGACCCCTACGGGAGCCGGGCCTCGTCCCTGACTCCGGCTACAGGCAGGCCTCGTCCGGACTCCTACGGGAGCCGGACTCCGCCCACAACACCGAACGCAAGAAAGACTCCGCCCAGACTCCTACGGGAGCCGGGCTCCGTCACCAACTTCAACCGCTGATAAGCTTCGTCCGAACTCCTACGGGAGCCGGACTTCGCCCCTGACTTTAATTGCAGGAAGACTCCGCCCGGACCCCAACGGGAGCTGGGTCTCGTCCCCGACTCCGGCTGCAGGCAGGCCTTGTCCGGACTCCTACGGAGTCAGACTCCGCCCACAACTCCGACCACAAGGCAGGCTCCGCCCAGACTCCTACGGGAGCCGAGCTCCGTCACCAACTTCAACGGCAAGGAAGACGCTGCCCGGACTCCTACGGGAGCCGGGCCTCGTCCCCGACTCCGACTGCAGGCAGGCCTCGTCCGGACTCCTACGGGAGCCGGACTCCGCCCATAACTCCGAATGCAAGGAAGACTCCGCCCGGACTCCTACGGGAGCCGGGCTCCGTCACCAACTTCAACTGCTGGTAAGCTTCGTCCGGACTCCTACGGGAGCCGAACTTCGCCCCTGATTTTAATTGCAGGAAGACTCCGCCCGGACCCCTACGGGACCCGGGTCTCGTCCCCGACTCCGACTGCAGCAGGCCTCGTCCGGACTCCTACGGGAGCTGGACTCCGCCCACAACTCCGACCGCAAGGCAGACTCCACCCGGACTCCTACGGGAGCCGGGCTCCGTCACCAACTTCAACTGCAAGGAAGACTCCGCCCGGACTCCTACGGGAGCCGGGCTCCGTCGCCAACTTCAACTGCTGGTAAGTTTTGTCCGGACTCCTACGGGAGCCGGACTTCGCCCCTGACTTTAATTGCTGGAAGACTCCGCCCGGACCCCTACGGGAGCCGGGCCTCGTCCCCGACTCCGGCTGCAAGCAGGCCTCGTCCGGACCCCTACGGGAGCCGGACTCCGCCCACAACTTCAAACGCAAGGAAGACTCCGCTCGGAATCTTACGGGAGCCGGGCTCTGTCACAAACTTCAACCGCTGATAAGCTTCGTCCGGACTCCTACGAGAGCTGGACTTCGCCCCTGACATTAATTGCAGGAAGACTCCGCCCGGACCCCTACGGGAGCTGGGCCTCGTCCCCGACTCCGACTGCAGGCAGGCCTCGTCCGGACTCCTACGGGAGCCGGACTCCGCCCATTACTCCGACCACAAGGTAGGCTCCACCCGGACTCCTACGGGAGCGGTCTCCATCACCAACTTCAACTACAAGGAAGACTCCGCCCGAACTCCTACGGGAGTCGGGCTCCGTCGCCAACTTCAACCGCTGGTAAGCTTCGTCCGGACTCCTACGGGAGCAGACTTCACCCTGACTTTAATTACAGGAAGACTCCGCCTGGACCCCTACGGGAGCCGGGCCTCGTCCCTGACTCCGGCTGCAGGCAGGCCTCGTCCGGACTCCTACGGGAGCCGGACTCCGCCCACAACTCCGAATGCAAGGAAGACTCCGCCCGGACTCCTACAGGAGCTGGGCTCCGTCACCAACTTCAACCGCTGGTAAGCTTCATCCGGACTCCTACGGGAGCCGGACTTCGCCCCTAACTTTAATTGCAGGAAGACTCCGTCCGAACCCCTACGGGAGCCGGGCCTCGTCCCCGACTCCGACTGCAGGCAGGCCTCGTCCGGACTCCTACGGGAGTCGGACTCCGTCCACAACTCCGACCGCAAGGCAGACTCCATCCGTACTCCTACGGAGCCGGGCTCCGTCACCAACTTCAACTGCAAGGAAGACTCCGCCCGGACTCCTACGGGAGTTGGGCTCCACCGCCAACTTCAACCGCTGGTAAGCTTCGTCTGGACTCCTACGGGGTCGGACTTCGCCCCCGACTTTAATCGCATGAAGACTCCACCCGGACCCCTACGGGAGCCGTGCCTCTTCTCCGACTCCGGCTGCAGACAGGCCTCGTCCAGACTTCTACGGGGCCGGACTCCGCCCACAACTCCGAACGCAAGGAAGACTCCGCCCGGACTCCTATGGGAGCCGGGCTCCATCACCAACTTTAACCGCTGGTAAGCTTTGTCCGGACTTCTACGGGAGCTGGACTTCGCCCCTGACTTTAATTGCAGGAAGACTCCGCCAGGACCCCTACGGGAGTCGGGCCTCATCCCTGACTCCAGCTAAAGGAAGACTTCATCCAGACTCTTACGGGAGCCGAATTTTGGGCTCCTCTCAAATGGATAGCTGACCACCCCTCGCCGCCAGACACTCCAGCGAACTTCAGCCGACAGGTCTGCACTCCCTGGCATGACGCAGCAACAGCCACGATCCTGCTCCACTTCCTGCGATGGATTCCGTGTGGCTCTATTACTCCTTGGCAGACCGCTATGATGCCCACGATCCTGCTCCACTTCCTGCGACGGATACCATGCGATTCTTCCATCCTCTGACAAGTCGCGACAACGGACGCCGCTCCACTTCTTGCGGCAGACTCCATGTGGCGCGCTTCGGTGGTAGCCACGGGTCTACTCCACTACTCTTCGCAACAAACTCCATCTGACTCTGGGCAGGCCATGACCAGACGGTTACAAACATCGCTATCAGTCTGTTGCACCCTCCACCTATAAAAGGGGAGGCCCCAGATACGTTAAGCCCTAAGCTCTCATTTTTACCTAGAAACTCTGCTAAATTTTTTCGTTCGAGCACTCCATTCTTGTTGAGGCAGAGAACTGACTTGAGCATCGGAGGGTCTTGCCAGAGAAACCCACCTCCGGTTGAGACTTCTTTTGCAGGTCCCGGCGGCAACCGCGACTCCCTCGACTCCAGCTTCTCTGGCGTAAGCAAATTTTTGCACCAACAGGATTGGCGCTAGAGGAAGGGTCCTGAACCTTCGCAGTACCCTTATTCTTAAAGGAGCGCTCACGGGACCGCCCCTGGGCATCTTTTTCGACGTCCTCTCCTCCTTCCTCCACTGGCCTTCGCTCGATGCCTCCCCGCAAGGCGTCCATGCGACGATCCACGGCCTCCGCGGCCAGATCTCAGGCTCTGGCCTCACCTCCTGTTTCCCAACTCCTCCTCCTCCTCCAGCGACGGCGGTCGGTGCGGAGCAGTTTGACCTACTAGCGCAGCAGGTCAGAGGCCTCACTGAAGCTATGCAGGCCATGCAGCAGCAGCAGCAAGCCACAGACATCAGTACGCCTAGAAAGGGTGTCACCGGAACACCAAAATCCGGTGGTGGGGCGGGCCACTTGGACCAGCCATCCGCCTTTCCTGAAAGATGAACCCGAGGGTGGAGAGCCCTCAATCGGATCACGACTCGACCCTGGAAGATCCCTGCCCATTCTGCCAGAGGACCTCGAGACCCGAAGTCGAGAGGATTTCCTGGATCGGAGACTCCAAGAGATGAACCGACGGATCGAAGAACTCCGCCATGCTCCCCCACTTATGGTGAGGATATTTTGCACTGACCTACCATGTTCTCAAATGATCATGCAGGAACCGATCCCGCAAACTTCAAGCTCTCCAGTTCGAAAGCTACGACGGGACTTTGAACTGGTTGATTCATCTGGAAGCCTTCCGGACGATGATGTGCTTCATGGTGCTCCGACGCATTCTATGCC
>NC_025998.2:104566652-104770106 GCF_000442705.2 Elaeis guineensis
AAGAAGAAATGAAGAAGAAGAAGAAGAAGGAAAAGAAAAGAAAAAGAAAGAAGAAGGAAAAGAAAAGAAAAAGAAAAGAAAAAAAGAAAAAAGAAAAGAAAAAAAGAAAAGAAAAAGGAAAAAAAAAGAAAAGAAGAAAAAAAATAATATAATAATAATAAAATAATAATAAATAGGATTTTCTTCTCTCTTTTCCGTGAAGAAAAAAAGAAAAAAAAAGAAGAAGAAAGAAAAGAAGAAAGAAAAATAAAATAAATAAATTAATAAATAATGATATAAATAATAAAATATGAGAAAGAGAGTTTCTCTCTCTTCCCTCTCTTTCTTCAGTCTGAACTAGTATTTTCTTTCTCTAGAATTGAATTTTCTCTCTCTACTTTCTCTCTCTAGAATCCTCCCTCTAGATTATTTTTTTCTCCTAAGATTTTTAGAATTTTGAGAAGAATGATGATGAATTTAAATGATCCTCGTGATAGATTTTTGATCTGTGATCGTCGGACGGTACACCGACATCCACTTTGATCAGATCAGATATTTTTAGATTTTATTTCTCATGATTTTATTGAATTATCCACATGATAATCTTAACATGATTTGATCTGATCGATCGAATTTATTGAATCATATTGTCTGAAGAATTCAAGATGAGTTTTCTCTTTCTAAAATTTTCTCTCTCTAAAATATTCTATCTCTTGATTGATTTTCTCTTTAAAAAGGTTAGTGAAAGAAGAAATTTCTTTTAATAGTCTTGATCTGATTCTAATGAAGAACCCTGATCTATGGTTGTCAAACAGCGTACTGGCACCCACCTTAATCAGACCATGAATCTTTAGATTTGATCATCCATGATTTCGATCCAGCCATGATTTGATTTGATCATGTTGATTTCACCAATCAAGATATTGGACCAATCGTAATGTTGGATTGTGTCATCTGATCAATTCGAATTGTACCTCATGAATTCTCTCTCCTCTGATTTTCTCTCTCTACTTGATTTTATGAAATCGATGAAGAAACCTCGGTCCTATCACTTCGAATCTGATTTGATCTGATAGTCAAACTTTGGATCGTTTAGGTCCTAATTAGATTTTGATTAGATAAAATTAGATGATCAGATCCAATCTAAACCGTTGAAATATGGTATTCGTATTCTTTCTAATTATTGAAATTGATTCTGTATAGGATTGTGGATGTTTGATCATGGGATATCACGATATGATCTACGAACAAAATTTTTAGAAAAAAAATTTATAGAATTATGTGGATTTATTGGAATGTGTTCGAGGTAAGTAATGTTTCACTTTTTTTAGATTTATCGGCAAATTATAATATATTTTTCTGACATGATTTTGTGAAACGATGCATGAATTGGATGAATGGTATTTTGTTATGAAAAATATCTTATTTGAAATATTATGATGAAGCATGATTGAACATATTGATTCCATGATGCATTATATTGATTGATTTCGATACTACATGATTATATATTTTATTATCGAAATTAGAATATGAAATATGATTTATGAAGAATTATGATATAAGAAACATTATGAATTGACAACCTGACTATGTAAAAGACCCTGCCAATGGGGGCATATACATTGGTAATTGATTTGTCCTGAGGGTTCATGTCGCCAGAGAGACCAGCGATAAACTGCCAGAGAGACCAGTGGTTCCGAAGGACTTTACTGTCAGATGATTCGCAGCTCACTGCAAGAAGATACGCAGTGTTATGACCCTACCACAGGAAAAATATGGTCATAGCTCATGGTTGACAAAAAGAATTTAAGAACGAAAGAAATTAAAATCTGGAAAGAAACTTGAATTTTTGAAAAAAGAGATGAATTTGGCATGAATCATGTTGCATAATTAAAATTGATTTCGAATTGATGAACTATATATGCTTATTTTTTATAAATGATTATTTACTTAATTGCCTGATGAAATCTGTTGAGAAGTGATCATTGCTTACTGGGCTGTCTAGCTCATTACCTCCTCTTTTACTATTTTTACAGATGTTGAGGAATTAAGATGATACAAGATATGAATGGAAGAGTGATCAGAAGCAGAATCTCTATACTTTTATTTTCGGTTGAAAGTCTTATTAAATTTGATGTAAAGACTATGAATCATTGTTGAATTTATTGAGACATTAAAGAAAAAATTTAGATCATTATGTTTTGGATTTGAATTATTGACTAATTATTCTGCTATTGTTTTAAGATAACATGAAAGATGCCTTGCATGCTTTTGGGAAGAGTTTTTCTATGAGTATGCGGTGGTTGCCATGACCCTCGATTCAAAATCTTGGGTCGGGGGCGTGACCTAACTAAAAACACAATTTTGAGAATTTGTGACAAGCTGGTTAGTGCTCGCCTTCAACTTGTGTTGTTTGCGTGTTATAGAGGATTCGCCTGGATACATGTTGAGAGTAATGAGTGGTTGCACAAAACAGGGATGAAAATGACTTTAGACTGTTATGTCCCCGACCCAAGATTGTGAGTCGGAGGTCGCGACAACCACCACATACTTATGAAGAACTCTCTTTGCAAATATGCAAAACATCTTTTCACGATATCAATGCATCACGGTAGAATAGAATTCAAATAACTTATGATTCAACTTCATTTTAATTAACTAAATCAAATATCTTACAAAATAAAATTTCATAATCTTGCAATCAAATCTTAATAAATTCTAACCTAAAATAAAATATCTAAGTCTTTCTCTAATTCACTCTCCCATATTGAATCTCCGAATGAAGCTAGATTTCTGAATCTGTAAAACCAATAGAACTCGTCATAAGCTAAACAGCCCAATAAGCAATGTGCACTTTAGCTAGATAATGTCAGCAATAATGATATACTAAAAAATAAACATATAAGGTGCAACAGTTTAAACATAAAATACTAATCAAAATAAGATCATTCAAATTCAATCTTTCAAAATTTATTTTCAAATTCTTCGGTTCATAAATCCATTTCTTTCAAAACAATAAACATATCTCGATAGCTATGAGCTAAATCAAAGTACCACTGTATAACTCCTAATGGTACGATATCAAAGTACCAGCACACAACCCCCACTAGTAGGGTATCAAAATACTAGTATATAACCCCCATTGGTAGGATATCGAAATAACAGCAAATATCCTCCACTGGCAGAGTATCGAAATACCAGCATATAACCTCCACTGGTAGAGTATCGAAATACCAACATATAACCCCTACTGGTAAGGTATCGAAATACCAGCATATAGCCTCCACTGGCAGAGTATCGAAATACCAGCATATAACCTCCACTGGTAGAGTATCAAAATACCAGCATATAACCTTCACTGGCAAAGTATCGAAATACCAGCATATAACTCCCACTGGCAGAGTATCAAAACTTAGTTAGGCTGCGAATCAAAATCCATCTCAATTTAAAACACTTGTTCATATTCTAATTCAAAAATCACAAATCAGACAATATCAAAATCAATCAATATAATCCATATCAAATTTAATATATATATTTATAAATCAACAAGGAGCATATTTAACAATTAAAAATACTACGCAGCATATTCATAAATCATGCATAGTTCAATATAGAAAATATTTTATAATTTATTGAATAATTTAGAAAAAGTAAAGCATTACTTACTTTATATGCACTCCAACAAATCCACATAATTCTATAATTTTTTTTTTTCAAAATTTTTAATTTATAAATCAGATCATAGTATCCCTCTGCTGGATATTTTTTTGTCGAGATAACTACACCCCTAAACATAGTTAAGTTCGATAATCAGAAAGGACATAAATAATTAAGGAAGACATGATGCATGGTAGCCATATCCTATGGTCTAGGTTCAATCATGTTAACTTTATCCAATCAGGGATGATCAAATCTAAAGATTCTCAGTCTGGTCAAGGTGGGTGTTGGCACGCTATCCGACAATCATGAATCAAGACTCTCTTTGTTGGGATCGAAACAAAATTCTTCACTGACTAATCTCAAAGAGATGACTTACAGAGAGAGAAATCCATCAAAAAAGAGAAACGATCTCGAGAGAAAAAATCTAGAGAGAGAAAATAAAATTTTTAGAGAGAGAAAGTGGAGATTCAAACTCAAAGGATGAGAGAAAAGAGAGAGAAACTCTCTCTCTTTTTTTTTATTTTATACTACTTTAAGATTTGTGCAGATTCATTTTTGATAATTTTGGGGCATCACATTCTCCTCTCCTGAAAAGAAATTTCATCCTTGAAATTTTTTTCTTGCTTAAGTATTTAGAATTCAAGATAACTTTTATCTCAAATCATAATCAATTCTCAAATTTTAAAATTGAATCTTTCATCATAATATCCTTCAATCAATTTACTGTTCTATCGACTTAGAAACAATTCAGACTACTAAACTTCCACTGTGCACTCTGATTCAATCCACTAGAGCACTTGTGTCAATTTAAGTTTTTAAATTATATCATGATCAGTATAAGTCATTATCCCAATATCCTTAGTATCTATCCACCTACACTCGTGTCTGATTCTGTGTCATATAGTTTATCCACTTATGCTCTGATACCATATAAATTATCACGTCCTCGATCTGAGATTGTGAGTCGGAGGTCACGGCAACCACTGCATACTCATGAAGACCTCTCTCCAAAAGCATGCAAGGCATCTTTTCACGATATCAATACATCACAGTAGAATAAAATTTAAATAATTTATGATTCAACTTTATTTTAATTAACTAAATCAAATATCTTACAAAATAAAATTTTATAATCCTGCAATCAAATCTTAATAAATCTTAATATAAAATAAAATGTCAGAGTCTTCCTCTAATTTACTCTCCCATATTGAATCTTCAGATCAAGCTAGATCTCTGTATCTGTAAAAATAATAGAACTCCTTATGAGCTAAACAGCCCAATAAGTAATGTGCACTTTAGCTAGATAATGTCAGTAATAATGATATACTAAAAAATAAATATACAAGGTGCAACAGTTTAAATATAAAATACTAATCAAAATAAGATCCTTCAAATTTAGTCTTTCAAAATTTATTTTCAAATTCTTCAGTTCATAAATCTATTTCTTTCAAAATAATATATATATATATCTCGACAGCCATGAGCTAAATCAAAGTACCATCGTATAACCTCCAATAGTAGGGTATCAAAGTACTAGCGCACAACCCTCACTGGTAGGATATCAAAATATCAGTATATAATCCCACTGGTAGGATATCGAAATACCAGCATATAACCTCCACTGGCAAAGTATCGAAATGCCAGCATATAACCTCTACTGGTAGGGTATCAAAATACCAACATATAATCTTCACTGGCAGAGTATCGAAATACCAGCATATAACCTCCACTGGTAGGGTATCGAAACTTTGTCAGGCTACATATCAAAATCCATCTCAATTTAAAACACTTGTTCATATTCTAATTCGAAAATCACAAATCAGGTGATATCGAAATCAATCAATATGATCCATACCGAATTTAATATGCATACTTGTTGGGTATAAAATACCCTCAACCGAAGTTCTCAACGGGATTGACCCTCAAGAGTCGTCTCCAACTCCAACGGCAATGAAGACTCCGCCTGGACTCCTACGGGAGCTGGGCTCGTCTACAACTCCGACTGCAAGGCAGACTCCGCCCGGACTCCTACGGGAGCCGGGCTCCGTCACCAACTTCAACGGCAAGGAAGACTCTGCCCGGACTCCTAAGGGAGCCGGGCCTCATCCCCGACTTCGACTGCAGGCAGGCCTCGTCCGGACTCCTACGGGAGCCGGACTCCACCCACAACTCCGAATGCAAGGAAGACTCCGCCCGGACTCCTACGGGAGCCGGGCTCCATCACCAACTTCAATCGCTGGTAAGCTTCGTCCGGACTCCTACGGGAGCCGGACTTCGCCCCTGACTTTAATTGCAGGAAGACTCTGCCCGGACCCCTACGGGAGTCGGGCCTCGTCCCCGACTCCGGCTGCAGGCAGGCCTCGTCCGGACTCCTACGGGAGTCGGACTCCGCCCACAACTCCGACCGCAAGGCAGACTCCACCTGGACTCTTACGAGAGCCGGGCTCCGTCACCAACTTCAACTGCAAGGAAGACTCCGCCCGGACTCCTACGCGAGCTGGGCTCCGTCGCCAACTTCAACCGCTGGTAAGTTTCGTCTGGACTCCTACGGGAGCCGGACTTCATCCCTGACTTTAATTGCAGGAAGACTCCGCCCGGACCCCTACGGGAGCCGGGCCTCGTCCCTGACTCCGGCTACAGGCAGGCCTCGTCCGGACTCCTACGGGAGCCGGACTCCGCCCACAACACCGAACGCAAGAAAGACTCCGCCCAGACTCCTACGGGAGCCGGGCTCCGTCACCAACTTCAACCGCTGATAAGCTTCGTCCGAACTCCTACGGGAGCCGGACTTCGCCCCTGACTTTAATTGCAGGAAGACTCCGCCCGGACCCCAACGGGAGCTGGGTCTCGTCCCCGACTCCGGCTGCAGGCAGGCCTTGTCCGGACTCCTACGGGAGTCAGACTCCGCCCACAACTCCGACCACAAGGCAGGCTCCGCCCAGACTCCTACGGGAGCCGAGCTCCGTCACCAACTTCAACGGCAAGGAAGACGCTGCCCGGACTCCTACGGGAGCCGGGCCTCGTCCCCGACTCCGACTGCAGGCAGGCCTCGTCCGGACTCCTACGGGAGCCGGACTCCGCCCATAACTCCGAATGCAAGGAAGACTCCGCCCGGACTCCTACGGGAGCCGGGCTCCGTCACCAACTTCAACTGCTGGTAAGCTTCGTCCGGACTCCTACGGGAGCCGAACTTCGCCCCTGATTTTAATTGCAGGAAGACTCCGCCCGGACCCCTACGGGACCCGGGTCTCGTCCCCGACTCCGACTGCAGGCAGGCCTCGTCCGGACTCCTACGGGAGCTGGACTCCGCCCACAACTCCGACCGCAAGGCAGACTCCACCCGGACTCCTACGGGAGCCGGGCTCCGTCACCAACTTCAACTGCAAGGAAGACTCCGCCCGGACTCCTACGGGAGCCGGGCTCCGTCGCCAACTTCAACTGCTGGTAAGTTTTGTCCGGACTCCTACGGGAGCCGGACTTCGCCCCTGACTTTAATTGCTGGAAGACTCCGCCCGGACCCCTACGGGAGCCGGGCCTCGTCCCCGACTCCGGCTGCAAGCAGGCCTCGTCCGGACCCCTACGGGAGCCGGACTCCGCCCACAACTTCAAACGCAAGGAAGACTCCGCTCGGAATCTTACGGGAGCCGGGCTCTGTCACAAACTTCAACCGCTGATAAGCTTCGTCCGGACTCCTACGAGAGCTGGACTTCGCCCCTGACATTAATTGCAGGAAGACTCCGCCCGGACCCCTACGGGAGCTGGGCCTCGTCCCCGACTCCGACTGCAGGCAGGCCTCGTCCGGACTCCTACGGGAGCCGGACTCCGCCCATTACTCCGACCACAAGGTAGGCTCCACCCGGACTCCTACGGGAGCCGGTCTCCATCACCAACTTCAACTACAAGGAAGACTCCGCCCGAACTCCTACGGGAGTCGGGCTCCGTCGCCAACTTCAACCGCTGGTAAGCTTCGTCCGGACTCCTACGGGAGCCAGACTTCACCCCTGACTTTAATTACAGGAAGACTCCGCCTGGACCCCTACGGGAGCCGGGCCTCGTCCCCTGACTCCGGCTGCAGGCAGGCCTCGTCCGGACTCCTACGGGAGCCGGACTCCGCCCACAACTCCGAATGCAAGGAAGACTCCGCCCGGACTCCTACAGGAGCTGGGCTCCGTCACCAACTTCAACCGCTGGTAAGCTTCATCCGGACTCCTACGGGAGCCGGACTTCGCCCCTAACTTTAATTGCAGGAAGACTCCGTCCGAACCCCTACGGGAGCCGGGCCTCGTCCCCGACTCCGACTGCAGGCAGGCCTCGTCCGGACTCCTACGGGAGTCGGACTCCGTCCACAACTCCGACCGCAAGGCAGACTCCATCCGTACTCCTACGGGAGCCGGGCTCCGTCACCAACTTCAACTGCAAGGAAGACTCCGCCCGGACTCCTACGGGAGTTGGGCTCCACCGCCAACTTCAACCGCTGGTAAGCTTCGTCTGGACTCCTACGGGGGTCGGACTTCGCCCCCGACTTTAATCGCATGAAGACTCCACCCGGACCCCTACGGGAGCCGTGCCTCTTCTCCGACTCCGGCTGCAGACAGGCCTCGTCCAGACTTCTACGGGGGCCGGACTCCGCCCACAACTCCGAACGCAAGGAAGACTCCGCCCGGACTCCTATGGGAGCCGGGCTCCATCACCAACTTTAACCGCTGGTAAGCTTTGTCCGGACTTCTACGGGAGCTGGACTTCGCCCCTGACTTTAATTGCAGGAAGACTCCGCCAGGACCCCTACGGGAGTCGGGCCTCATCCCTGACTCCAGCTAAAGGAAGACTTCATCCAGACTCTTACGGGAGCCGAATTTTGGGCTCCTCTCAAATGGATAGCTGACCACCCCTCGCCGCCAGACACTCCAGCCGAACTTCAGCCGACAGGTCTGCACTCCCTGGCATGACGCAGCAACAGCCACGATCCTGCTCCACTTCCTGCGATGGATTCCGTGTGGCTCTATTACTCCTTGGCAGACCGCTATGATGCCCACGATCCTGCTCCACTTCCTGCGACGGATACCATGCGATTCTTCCATCCTCTGACAAGTCGCGACAACGGACGCCGCTCCACTTCTTGCGGCAGACTCCATGTGGCGCGCTTCGGTGGTAGCCACGGGTCTACTCCACTACTCTTCGCAACAAACTCCATCTGACTCTGGGCAGGCCATGACCAGACGGTTACAAACATCGCTATCAGTCTGTTGCACCCTCCACCTATAAAAGGGGAGGCCCCAGATACGTTAAGCCCTAAGCTCTCATTTTTACCTAGAAACTCTGCTAAATTTTTCGTTCGAGCACTCCATTCTTGTTGAGGCAGAGAACTGACTTGAGCATCGGAGGGTCTTGCCAGAGAAACCCCACCTCCGGTTGAGACTTCTTTTGCAGGTCCCGGCGGCAACCGCGACTCCCTCGACTCCAGCTTCTCTGGCGTAAGCAAATTTTTGCACCAACAGGATTGGCGCTAGAGGAAGGGTCCTGAACCTTCGCAGTACCCTTATTCTTAAAGGAGCGCTCAACGGGACCGCCCCTGGGCATCTTTTTCGACGTCCTCTCCTCCTTCCTCCACTTGGCCTTCGCTCGATGCCTCCCCGCAAGGCGTCCATGCGACGATCCACGGCCTCCGCGGCCAGATCTCAGGCTCTGGCCTCACCTCCTGTTTCCCAACCTCCTCCTCCTCCTCCAGCGACGGCGGTCGGTGCGGAGCAGTTTGACCTACTAGCGCAGCAGGTCAGAGGCCTCACTGAAGCTATGCAGGCCATGCAGCAGCAGCAGCAGCCACAGACATCAGTACGCCTAGAAAGGGTGTCACCGGAACACCAAAATCCGGTGGTGGGGCGGGCCACTTGGACCAGCCATCCCGCCTTTCCTGGAAAGATGAACCCGAGGGTGGAGAGCCCTCAATCGGATCACGACTCGACCCCTGGAAGATCCCTGCCCCCATTCTGCCAGAGGACCCTCGAGACCCGAAGTCGAGAGGATTTCCTGGATCGGAGACTCCAAGAGATGAACCGACGGATCGAAGAACTCCGCCATGCTCCCCCCACTTATGGTGAGGATATTTGCACTGACCTACCATGTTCTCAAATGATCATGCAGGAACCGATCCCGCCAAACTTCAAGCTCTCCCAGTTCGAAAGCTACGACGGGACTTTGAACCTGGTTGATCATCTGGAAGCCTTCCGGACGATGATGCTGCTTCATGGTGCTCCCGACGCCATTCTATGCCGAGCCTTCCCATCCATCTTGAAGGGGGCGGCGAGAAACTGGTACTCGACACTGAAGTCGGGTACCATCTTTTCCTTCGATCAGATGAGCCACCAATTCGTGGCCCATTTTGCCAGCAGTCGGCGCCCCCGAAAGGGTTCAGAGTCCCTCATCAATATCAAGCAGAGGGAAGGGGAGTCCATTCGGGCCTACATCAACCGCTTCAACGTCGCAGCACTGGAGGTCCGAAATTTGGACCAATCAGTCGCAATGGCCGCTCTGAAGGGTGGCCTTCAGAAGAATGACCTTTTGTTCTTCCTGAAAAAAAAGTACCCCAGGGATTTTGCTGATTTGTTGGCTCGGGCTGAAGGGTACGCCCGAGCGGAGGAAGCCTTCAAAATGAAGGATGAGGAGACCACGAGAGAGCGGCAGGTGGGAGACTCGAGTAAGCCTGCAGTCGAAAAAAGGTCGAGAGAAGCTCGGCCGCATTCTCGATCCCCTTTTGGGCACAAGCGTGCCCATACTCCACCCCGGGTATGCAGGCAGAGAAGTCCGGACCGTGGGGTTCGGTGGGGTTCTCCACCGGGAAGATTCTGCAACTACGCCCTCCTCAATGCTTCGAAGGCCCAGGTACTGATGGAGGTCAGGGAGCAGCTCCCTAGGCCAGAGAGGATGCACACACACCCTGGGAAGCGCAACCCCAACAAGTTCTGCCTCTATCACCGCGACCACAGCCACGACACGGAGGAATGCATCCACCTCCGAGATGAGATCGAGGAGCTAATCCGGTGAGGTCGACTCAATAGATTCATCCGACGCCGGCCTGAGGGTAGAGAAGATCGGCCAAGGGCCCTGCCACAACTTGAACCGCCAAGGAGGGAGGAGCTGCCCGGAGATCGGCCTCCAATTGGGACCATCGACTCCATCGTCGGAGGGCCTCAAGGAGGAGCAGACCTTCCACGACCATGGAGCTCGGAAAACCTATAAATGTATCGCTTACAACTTTGCCCTGAATCTAAATTTCTTTCAACTCCGCATGCTCCTCCCATTTGAAATGGATTTGTTACGACTGGGGATAACCCCTTCAAACAGTTAAAACAAGGTTACGTTAGGAACGGGAGGAGGACCTCATCCTAACATAACTAAAATGAAAGTCCGATTATCTTGAGATCGGATTGGGGGAGAGGCCTTACAATGCCCTAATGCACCCCCACAGCCATGTCAGGAACAGGAGGAGAACCTCGTCCTGACATGAGCAAAGTCAAAGGCCCGGTTCTTTTAGACCGGATGGGGGAGAGGCCTTACAATACCCTAATGCACCCCCACAGCCATGTCAGGAACAGGAGGAGAACCTCGTCCTGACATGAGCAAAATCAAAGGCCCGATTCTTTTAGACCGGATGGGGGGAGAGGCCTTACAATGCCCTAATGCACCCCCACAGCCATGTCAGGAATAGGAGGAGGACCTCATCCTGAAATGAGCAAAGTCAAAGGCTCGGTTCTTTTAGATCGGATGGGGGGAGAGGCCTTACAACGCCCTAATGCGCCCCCACAGCCATGTCAGAAACAGGAGGAGGACCTCGCCCTGACATGAGCAAAGTCAAAGGCCTGATTCTTTTAGACCAGATGGGGGGAGAGGCCTTACAATGCCCTAATGTGCCCCCACAGCCATGTCAGGAACAGGAGGAGAACCTCGTCCTGATATGAGCAAAGTCAAAGGCCCGATTCTTTTAGACCGGATGGGAGGAGAGGCCTTGCAACGCCCTAATGTGCCCCCACGGCCATGTCGGGAACTGGAGGAGAACCTCATCCTGCATGAGCAAAGTCGAAGGCCCGATTCTTATAGATCGAACGGGGGGAGAGACCCATGCGATGACCCTTGTGTGCCCCCGCGTCTCCGTTGGGAACAGGAGGAGAACCTCATCCTGACGGTGATGAAATCCGATCGCCCAACAAGATCGAATGAAGGGGAAAGGCTCCTCAGCGGCACCTTCATACTTCTATGCAACCCCACAAAAAGCAAGGGGAGGGCCCTCACTCTGAAAAGAGGAGGAAAATTAAAAAGGAAGAGTGACGAACTACGACGGAAACAGATGAAGGACAAACTATGCCAAAGACGTAAGGAACCCCGTCTCAACAAAGATGGAAAGTTCCTACCAAACACCCCCGGCCTCTAAAAAGGCTCACGACACGGGTCAAGAAGACGGTGGCACCTCCGAGGTAGTGCGGAGTTCAGACCACCAAGGAAAGCGAACCAGCGCATCAATGACTGGGCACCTCCAAACGACACCAACATCGGACAAGTCGAATGACGAGAGAAGTCCGGTGGATGACAATTTAATACAATGTGCAGATGAGGTAACACAAAGTTCCCTTTTCATTTCATTTGCGAAATATACACCACGAAGCCCAGAAGGCCAAAGGAAGAAAAGCAAAGCGACAAAAGTGAGACAAAACAGTAGAAGGGAAAATGTATACATGAAAAGATGGAAGGCCAAGAAGAGCCCTAGGGAAGCCCTGCTCTTTCCGACCTAGAATTATCTACTCCACCCCCTATCCAGGACTGCCTCAGATTCTCAACTTCTTCTTCTAGCTCTCCCTTTTTCAGCAGCGCGTCTTGGAGTGCCCGACGAAGTCGCTGGCTTTCGACCTCCGCCTCTCGATGCCTTTTTCTTAGGACCTCAGATTCCGCCTCCGCATCCGTGACGGCCCGCTGCTCGTACGCCAGTTGGATCTTCAGTTGCTATAGCTCAGTCATCCTTTCCCCGAGGGCGACAGAAATCCCTTCGACGGTTTCCCTTAGGGACTGGAGTTCATCAGAATCCCAAGCAGAAGTAAGCTAAGTCCTGTCAGCCAGCTGCCTCTGGAGACGGGCGACTTCGTCGGCCGCCACCCTGAGTCTCCCTTTATATTCGTCCATCTGCCTATGCCAACCGACCCGATGCACGTCGTAGCTCACCTCGGCATCCTGAAGCTGCTGTTGAAGGTCGGAGACCTTCTTCGACCACTTCCGATCACCGTCGGCTCGGGCCAAGAGCCGGGACGAGCTCCCTTCCAGCTGGCCAATTCTCTCCTTCGCAGCCGACAGTTCCACCCGGAGAGCACTAATCTTGGCAGCTTGAGCCCAAATTCGGTCGCTGGCGCTCTTCTTGCATTCCTCAAGCTCCTTCGCGAAATCCGCCTTCCTCTGGCTATACTCCATGATCCCCTTCATGTGGAGATTCCGAAAGCGGGTGGCCTCTGCGGTGGCTTCAGAATGACCCTCTCTCAATCTGCGAAGCTCACCTTCCATCTTCTTTGACTTCTTTGTCAAGTGAAGAACCTCCTTCTTCAGCCGTTGGATCGTCGATTTCAGCGGGATCCCCAAGGGTAGGGGAAGTGCTTCGGCAGGGCACTACCATTGGGAGACAAAAGTGTCAAGACGCGTCTCATCACAGAAAGAAGAGCAGGGAGAAGAAAGGAAGGAGGGAGAAGCCATCCACGCCAAGAAATTCAACTTTATTGATTGGATAATTTTTGAAGACAAAAAGAAAAAAAAAATTATGGTAAAATAAAGATACAAGGTCGGAGGTCTCAGACCTCAGAGGCAGGAGTTGGAGAGCTCGGCGTTCCTGGAAGGGGAGCTGCGGCAGCAGTGGTAGTGGGAGAGGGACCGGCCTCATCTTCAGACTCCTCGCCCAGGAAGCTGAGGTCGAGCTCCAAAAATTTTCTGGCCACCTTCTCCTGGCAGAGCTCGAACCCCTTGATGAATGCCTCCTGGCCGAATTGGACATTCAGGTCCCTCATCTCTGCGGAGGTCTTGAACTCCTCTACTGCAAGACCTCTGGCCTCCGAGACCAAGACTGGAATCTGCTCAGCCAAATTGGTGACTTCGGCCTCCGCCTTTCTCACCATCTCCTCCAAGGTCTGCCTCTCCTCCTCCCGGGCTTGTTTCTCTCTTTCTAGGGCCTCTTGGAGGGCGACTACTTCGGCTGCCTTTTCTTTGAAGTGAGCGACCTCGGCCCGGCAGTGCTCTTCCACCTGGACGGCATCCCTCCTCACCCGGTTCGTCGCCTTGATGTTGGTGAGGAGCTGGTGCCCAATCTGCGAGGGAGACAAGGGGATCAGAACAAGGGTCGAATAGCCAGTTAAATGAAGATTTGTTTACCTCGAGGAAGGACCCTAGGGAGTCCCAAACCCGTTGCTCAGGATCGGCGTGGTCGATCCTCTCGACGACCTTGGGCAGGATGCAGCCGTCGATCAACCGCCTGATCAAGTCCCTGTCATTGAAGGGATTCTCCGGCTCCTCTTCGGAACCGAGGGACTCGTCAGCAGCGGCTCGACGGCTACTCACCCTGCAGGCCACCGACTTCCTTCTCTTCCCCCTCTCGACTACGGGCGCCTCCATGGAGCGGACCCCCGAAATGGGAGCCCCAATCGATGGACTCCTCGAGGAGGCCCGGGGGGTTGTAGGTTCGGCATCCGAGGGAATGTCGATCGCTGGAGCCGCCTGGATGGGCGCGGCCAAGCTCGACTCCTCCGCTCTGGCCCTCTTTGCCGATCCGGAGGATGCGGCACCCTTTCTTTTGTGGGCCCTGAGGCCCCTGGCAAGCATCCGTGTTGCTTCGGTGTCCATTCCTTAAAAAAAAAAAAATCAATCAATCAAGAGTCAGAAATCAATAATGGGGTGAAGAAGGAAGGAGTGACACAAAAAAAAAAAAGAGAAGGAAGAAGAGAGAAGAAAAAAAAAGAAAAAGAAGAAGGACAGAAGAAAAGAAGAGAAAGGAAAAGATGAAGTACTCATAGGATCCTGGGGGCTCAGGCCGATGTTGAACAAAAATTGCTCCCTCAGAAGGTTGGGAAGGGAAGGAGCGGAATGGGCGAGAAGCTTCCGGGTAGCCTAAAGGTCGTCCTCCCCCAGGCTGGGGGCCCGACGGACAGAATCCCTCAGAGAGCCCCAAGGGGGCAGGCCCAACCTCAGGGTCGGGCAGTGGATGAAGAGGTATTTCCCCTTCCAGTTGTGGATCGAAGAAAGGGCACCTTTCATCAACCCCTTCTTGCCGAACTGAGGGGAGAAATACCACCAGTCTTTCGCCGAAGGATGACGCTTGAAGGTGTAGAAATGCCTAAACAGAGAGAGGGACGACTGGACCTTGACTACGTGGCAAAGGGAGAGAAACCCTATCAAAAACCTAAAAGAATTCGGAGCAACTGAAGCCAAAGAGATATCTAAGAAGCGGAAGAGGGCGACAACAAAGGACGAAAGTGGAAGCCGGAGTCCGGCACGGAACGCCTCCTGATACAGGCAAAAGCGACCGGATGGAGGAGTGCTAGCCCGGTCGGAGGGGCCGGGAAGCTCCAGGTCATACTCCGGAGGAACTCCGTACTGAACCCTTATCAGTAGGAGTTCATCCAGAGTCAAGGAGCAGGGAATGGCACCCAGTGCAAAAACCGAGCGAGGCACCGCCCCAGGTACGGGTTCATCTACAGAACGGGGGACCTGGGGGGTTGAGGCGGAAGAACTCCCGGAATCGCCGGAAGCGGAAGTACCGAAAGACATTTCGAATACCTTCAAATGAAGATCCTGATGATCCCAAAGAAAACGGGCAGGACAAAGGGCGAGAGATCACAGGAGGCTGACTCGGAGGAATACAAAAAAAAAAAAAAATGGCAAAGAAAGGGCCCCTAAGTGGTGGGAAGAAAGACGAAGGTTCTGGGACTAACCTAGATCGCTCTGAGGGATGCAGAGGGGCGAGGACAGAGACGACTCGAAGGATGCCTATAGCCCAAGAAGACGCCAAGAGAAACGGGGCTCTCGAAGAAAGGGCAGATACTGCTAGAATTCTGAAGCGGAATAGGGCCCCTAAAGGTGGAAGGACGGGTTTAAATAGACCCCGGGATCCGGTGCCATAATGATCGCGAATCCCCCCAGGCCGGCCCACGCTCGACACGTGTCCCACTCACCACGGCAGGTGGTTGAAAGCGGCTGACGGTTGGTAGGAACATTATTGCACCGTACCTGGGCCAGTGTACCAGCGGGAATTTCGAAGGGTCCTTTCGTATCGCCCCGATTCGAAAAGACTCCAGCACGCGCACATTTAATACCAAAATATCTGGAGGCAGTCGTACAAAGGGTTCAAGGGGACAACTTCGGCTGTGCCAACCTCTCTGTACTTCCTCTATTCGAAATTCAAACTCGAAAGTAGGGAGACTGGTGTTGGGTATAAAATACCCTCAGCCGAAGTTCTCAACGGGATTGACCCTCACGAGTTGTCTCCAACTCCAACGGCAAGGAAGACTCCGCCCGGACTCCTACGGGAGCCGGGCTCGTCTCCAACTCCGACTGCAAGACAGACTCCGCCCGGACTCCTACGGGAGCCGGGCTCCGTCACCAACTTCAACGGCAAGGAAGACTCCGTCCGAACTCCTACGGGAGCCGGGCCTCGTCCCCGACTCCGACTGCAGGCAGGCCTCGTCCGGACTCCTACGGGAGCCGGACTCCGCCCACAACTCTGAATGCAAGGAAGACTCCACCCGAACTCCTACGGGAGCCGGGCTCCATCACCAACTTCAACCGCTGGTAAGCTTCGTCCGGACTCCTACGGGAGCCGGACTTCGCCCCTGACTTTAATTGCAGGAAGACACCACCCGGACCCCTACGGGAGCCGGGCCTCGTCCCTGACTCCGGCTGCAAGCAGGCCTCGTCCGGACTCCTACAGGAGTTGGACTCCGCCCATAACTCCGACTGCAAGGCAGACTCCACCCGGACTCCTACAGGAGCCGGGCTTCGTCACCAACTTCAACTGCAAGGAAGACTCCGTCCGGACTCCTACGGGAGCCAGGCTCCGTCGCCAACTTCAACTGCTGGTAAGTTTCGTCAGGACTCCTACGGGAGCCGGACTTTGCCCCTGACTTTAATTGCAGGAAGACTCCACCCAGACCCCTACGGGAGTCGGGCCTCATCCCTGACTCTGGCTGCAGGCAGGCCTCGTCCGAACTCCTATGGGAGCCGGACTCTGCCCACAACTCCGAATGCAAGGAAGACTCCGCCCGGACTCCTACGGGAGCCGGGCTCCGTCACCAACTTCAACCGCTGATAAGCTTTGTCCGAACTCCTACGGGAGCCAGACTTCGCCCCTGACTTTAATTGCAGGAAGACTGCGCCCGGACCCCTACAGGAGCCGGGCCTCGTCCCTGACTCCGGCTGCAGGCAGGCCTCGTTCGGACTCCTACGGGAGCCGGACTCCACCCACAACTCCGACCACAAGGCAGGCTCCGCCCGGACTCCTATGAGAGCCGGGCTCCGTCACCAACTTCAACGGCAAGGAAGACTCTGCCCGGACTCCTACGGGAGCCGGGCCTCATCCCCGACTCCAGCTGCAGGCAGGCCTCGTCCTGACTCCTACGAGAGTCGGACTCCGTCCATAACTCCGAATGCAAGGAAGACTCTGCTCGGACTCCTACGGGAGCCGGACTCCGTCACTAACTTCAACCGCTGGTAAGCTTCGTCCGGACTCCTACGGGAGCCGGACTTCACCCCTGACTTTAATTGCAGGAAGACTCCGTCCGGACCCCTACGGGAGCCGGGCCTCATCCCCGACTCCGGCTGCAGGCAGGCCTCGTCCGGACTCCGCCTACAACTCCGACCGCAAGGCAGACTCCACCCGGACTCCTATGGGAGCCGGGCTCCGTCACCAACTTCAACTGCAAGGAAGACTTCTCCTGGACTCCTATGGGAGCCGGGCTCCGTCGCCAACTTCAACCGCTGGTAAGTTTCGTCTGGACTATACGGGAGCCAGACTTCGCCCCTGACTTTAATTGCAGGAAGACTCCGCCCGGACCCCTATGGGAGCCGGGCCTCGTCCCCGACTCTGGCTGTAGGCAGGCCTCGTCCGGACTCCTACAGGAGCCGGACTCCGCCCACAACTCCGAATGCAAGGAAGACTCCGCCCGGACTCCTACGGGAGTCGGGCTCCGTCAGCAACTTCAACCGCTGATAAGCTTCGTCCGGACTCCTACGGGAGCTGGACTTCGCCCCTGACTTTAATTGCAGGAAGAATCCGCCTGGACCCCTATGGGAGCCGGGCCTCATCCCCGACTCCGGCTGCAGGCAGGCCTCATCCGGACTCCTACGGGAGCCGGACTCTGCCCACAACTCCGACCACAAGGAAGGCTCCACCCGGACTCCTATGGGAGCCGGGCTCCATCACCAACTTCAACTGCAAGGAAGACTCCGCCCGGACTCCTACGGGAGCCGGGCTCCGTTGCCAACTTCAACCGCTGGTAAGCTTCGTCTGGACTCCTACGGGAGCCGGACTTCACCCCTGACTTTAATTACAGGAAGACTCTGCCCGAACCCCTACGGGAGCCGGGCCTCGTCCCCTGACTCCGGCTGCAGGCAGGCCTCGTCCGGACTCCTACGGGAGCCGGACTCCACCCACAACTCTGAATGCAAGGAAGACTCCGCCCGGACTCCTACGGGAGCCGGGCTCCATCACCAACTTCAACCGCTGGTAAGCTTCATCCGGACTGCTATGGGAGCCGGACTTCGCCCCTAACTTTAATTGCAGGAAGACTCCACCCGGACCCCTACGGGAGCCGGGCCTCATCCCCGACTCCGGCTGCAGGTAGGCCTCATCCGGACTCCTACGGGAGCCAGACTCCGCCCATAACTCCGACCGCAAGGTAGACTCCACCCGAACTCCTACGAGAGCCGGGCTCCGTTACCAACTTCAACTGCAAGGAAGACTCCGCCCGGACTCCTACGGGAGCCGGGCTCCGCCTTCAACTTTAACAGTTGGTAAGCTTCGTCCGGACTCCTACGGAGGTCAGACTTCGCCCCCGACTTTAATCGTAGGAAGACTCCGCCCGGACCCCTACGGGAGCCGGGCCTCATCTCCGACTCCGGCTGCAGACAGGCCTCGTCCGGACTCCTACGGGGGCCGGAATCCGCCCACAACTCCGAACGCAAGGAAGACTCCGTCCGGACTCCTACGGGAGCCGGGCTCCGTCACCAACTTTAACCACTGGTAAGCTTCGTCCGGACTCCTACGGGAGCCGGACTTCGCCCCTGACTTTAATTGCAGGAAGACTCCGCCCGGACCCCTACGGGAGCCGGGCCTCGTCCCTGACTCCAGCTAAAGGAAGACTTCATCCGGACTCTTACAGGAGTCGGATTTCTGGCTCCTCTCAAATGGATAGCTGACCACCCCTCGCCGCCAGACACTCCAGCTGAACTTCAGCCGACAGGTCTGCACTCCCTGGCGTGACGCAGCAACGGCCACGATCCTGCTCCACTTCCTGCGACGGATTCCATACGGCTCCATTACTTCCTGGCAGACCGCTATGATGCCCACGATTCTGCTCCACTTCCTACGATGGATACCACGCGATTCTTCCATCCTCTGGCAAGTCACGACAACGGACGTCGCTCCACTTCCTGCGGCAGACTCCACGTGGCGCGCTTCGGTGGTAGCCACGGGTCTACTCCACTACTCTTCGCAACAAACTCTGCCTGACTCTGGACAGCCCACGACCAGACGGTTACAAATATCGCTATCAGTCTGTTGCTCCCTCCGCCTATAAAAGGGGAGGCCCCAGATACGTTAAGCCCTAAGCTCTCATTTTTACCTAGAAACTCTGCTAAATTTTTCGTTCGAGCACTCTATTCTTGTTGAGACAGAGAACTGACTTGAGCGTCGGAAGGTCTTGCTGGAGCAACCCCACCTTCGGTTGAGACTTTTTTTGCAGGTCCCGGCAGCGACCGCGACTCCCTCGACTCCAGCTTCTCCGACGCAAGCGGATTTTTGCACCAACAATACTTATGAATCAATAAGGAGCATATTCAATAATTCAAAATACCACACATCATATTCATAAATCATGCATAGTTCAATATAGAAAATATTTTATAATTTACTAAATAATTTAAAAAAGAAGAAGCATTACTTACTTTATATATACTCCAACAAATCTATATAATTCTATAATTTTTTTTCAAAAATTTTTAATTCATAAATCAGATCACAGCATCCCTCTGCTGGATATTTTTTTGTCAAGATAACTATATCCTTAAACATAATTGAGTTCAATAATCAGAAAGGACATAAATAATTAAGGAAGACATGATGCATCATAGTCATATTCTATGGTCTAAGTCCAATCATGTTAACTTTATCTAATAAAGGATGATCAAATCTAAAGATTCTCAATCTGATCAAGGTGGGTTCCGACATGCTGTTCGACGATTATGAATTAAGACTCTCTTTGTTGGGATCGGATCAAAATCTTTCACTGACTAATCTCAGAGAGATGACTTTCATGTTGGAGCATGATCCCGGCTCCTCCCATGGACCTTGGGTGCAGCGGAACCAGCAATGAATAGATCTGGAGATTTCTGGACTCGATCCAAGGCCCTTGACGAAATCAGCCTGGTTGCTGTCTTCTTCATCAGCCTTTCGTTCCAGATGAAGAACGCCTCTGAAATCACCTCTGAAAAATCCAAGATCTGGTACCCAACTAGATCAGGCCTGGAATGAGGTCTTCCAATTTGTAGATCTCAAATTGGAATATTTTAGATAGAGAAGAAGGTAGATGGAGACAGACCTTGCAGATCTGTCCTGCTGCAGCCTTTCCTGTAGATCTGTTGATGGAGATCTCACCTGCGCCTCAAACGACCTCAGATCAACTCCAGATTTGAGAGGGACTTGTATCAACCTCTTGTCAAGAGATTCTAAGTATTGGACCTAATGTTTGGGTGGCTGTAAGAGAGGAAGAAGAGAGAGAGTCAGCGGCTGCAAGGGGGAAGGGACTAGCGCCTCCTCGCTTTTCTTTCCTTTTATGGACCTGGCGGCAAGAAACCCTAGGGTTTCTTGCTCCTGGGGCATGGAGAATGGCTGGAGAGAGAGGGAGAAGAGAGAGAGAGACTTGGGAGAAAGAGTCTTGTATTTCTTGGCTTAATCAAACCTATACACAGTACTTGTATATATAAACACAGGGTCAAGTGACCCAAACCCAAAACTCTCTTGACCAACTCTATGGGAGATTAGGTTAACCCAAGCCCATGTACACCCATGACTCGACCTAATCTCACCTATCCTGGATCCAGATCTGGCCCATAAAGAGTTGGTCCCTTGAGGCCCACATAACCTAGACCTCAAGAACCCGAAAGGCCCACAGCCTTTCAACCTAGGGCCCAACTAGCCCTAGAGCCTCCATGAATCCCTCATGAATGATGGACCTTGGCCTTAGCCTTGGTCCCCTGGGCCTTGGGCACACCACCTGGATCACAACAATCTCCACCTTGGTGTCCCAAGAACTCAACCAGCTCCACTCTGTCCATCAGCCGCATCAGCTCAACACATCTCTGAAAGCTATCCCGTGGAAGTACCTTCGTAAGTGCATCAGCTGGGTTCTCCTTGGTGTGTACCTTTACTAGCTCCACCTTGCCATCCTCCACAAACTCCCTGATCCGATGATACCGAATGTCGATGTGCTTTGTCCTTGCATGATAGACTGAGTTCTGTGCTAATAGAAGTGCATTCTGGCTGTCACAGTGCACTCTAATGGCCTCCTGAGTAAGGCCCATCTCCGTCAACAAATCTTTCAGCCAAATTACCTCCTTAGCTGCTTCTGTTAGCCCGATGTACTCCACCTCTGTAGTGGATAGGGCCGTGATAGGCTGCAGACACGATCTCTAAGAAATAGGACCTCCATACAGGCTAAAGATGAAGCCTGTCGTAGACCTTCGAGTATCCACATCTTCACCGAAGTCTGCATCTACATAACCGCCAATCAACCCCTGAGCCTCCCTGGACATGTCAGAGTATCCCACTGCACCTCCTCGCTGTCCGTAGCAGATGCCAACTCCAACTGAAGCTGCCAGATATCTGAATATCCACTTCAGAGCTCTCCAGTGCTCCTTGTTAGGCTGCGCCATGAACCTGCTAACCTGACTCAATGCATGAGCGATGTCTGGCCTACAACAGACCATAGCATACATTAGGCTCCCAACTCCTGAAGCATAAGGGATTTTCTTCATCTCCTGAGCCTCCACCTCAGTCTATGGCGCCATGATCTTCGAGAGTCTGAAGTGACCGGCAAGTGGCAGCTCTGCCGGCTTTGCTCCCTTCATCCTGAACCTCTCTAAGACCTTCTGTATGTAGCCCCCTTGAGATAGATGCAGCACCCTCCGGGCTCGGTCTCTGAAAATCTCCATGCCTAGGATCTTTCTTGCAGGGCCCAAATCCTTCATCTCAAACTCCCGAGATAAGGATACCTTCAGATCCTGCACAACCTTCCTACTCTTGCATGCTATAAGTATGTCATCCACATACAAGAGTAGGAACAACCTAGAACCATCTTCAAGAGACTGAACATAAACACAGGGATCAAACTCACACCTGAAAAGTCCAATGCTGCACACATAGGAGTCGAACTGCTTGTACCATTGCCTCGGTGACTGCTTCAGCCCGTACAGTGACTTCTGCAACAAACAAACCTTTCCCTTTGATCCTGGATCCCTGAAATCGGATGGCTGCTCCATGTAAATCCTCTCCTCCAAATTCCCATAGAGGAACACCGTCTTGACATCCATCTGCTCCAGCTCTAAATCCTGAGCTACTATAATACTCAGCAGCACTCTGATGGAAGTATGTCTGACGACGGGAGAGAAGACCTGGCTGAAGTCAGTGCCTTCCTTCTGGGAGTATCCCTTGGCCATTAACCTCACCTTGAATCTGATACCTCCCTACTCTGAAGGCCCTTCCTTGCGACTGTAGATCCATTTGCAGCCAATAGGCCTCTTCCCCTGTGGGAACTGCACCAATCGCCACGTCTGGTTCTTGTGGAGAGACTGCATCTCCTCGGACATTGCTTGGACCCACCACTCTCTGTCCTGGCTCTCAATAGCCTCCTGATACGTATATGGGTCTCCATTCACTGTCACCAAGGCATATGACAGCATCTCCTTGAAGCCATATCGGTCCGGTTGTCTGATGGTCCTCTTGGGCTTGTGTAGGGCAACATCGATATCAGTCCTTGGTCCAGCTCGCTCCTGTTAGACCTCTCCACCTCGATCATCCATCCGAGTCCTCTCCACTTGTGGAGACACCTTAGGTAGGTGCTCGACCTGAATGTCATGTCCTCCAGTAGTACCTACAAGAGGCAAAATCAAAGAGGTTAGCTGTCCAGCAGTGCCCTGCTGGACCTCCTCCTGCTCCTGTTGCTCCTCCATGCCTGCTCGCCTCCGTAGGACTGACTCCTCATCAAAAGTCACATCCCGACTAATGATGACCTTCTTTTTCAAGGGATCCCATATCCTGTATCCCTTGACTCCTCGCGGATATCCTAGAAACACTGTCTTGCATGATCTGACGTCTAGCTTGCTCCGCTCACCAACTCCAATGTGCACATAGGCCGTGCACCCAAATACCCGTAGATGGCCCAACCCAACTGTCCTCCCAGACCACACCTCCTCTGAAAGCCTTCTATCCAACCTGGTGTGAGGTGACCGATTGACCAAGTAACCCGCTGCGTCTACTGTGTCAACCTAGAACTCCTTTGGAAGTCCTGCCTGCAGCCTCATGCATCGTGCCTTTTCCAGAAGTGTTCTGTTCATCCTCTCGGCCACCCCATTCTGCTGTGGAGTCTCCTTAACTGAGAAGTATCTCTTGATCTCACACTCCTCACAGTAGTCTTGGAACTCTCTGTTGGTGTACTCCTCGCCATTGTCTGACCTCAGACACTTCACACTCCTCCCTTGCTCCTTCTCCATCTTAGCTCTCCAGATCTTGAACTTGGTGAAGACCTCTGACTTCTCTCTCATGAAGTAAATCTAGAGTTTCCTTGAGAAATCATCGATCAGGGTCATGAAGTATCTGGCCCCATTCCTAGCTAAAACTGGGGCTGGTCCCCACACATCTGTGTGTACTAACTCCAGAGGGGCTGCACTGCGGGATGTACTGATGTTGAACTGAACTCTCCTCTGCTTTTCCATCTGGCAAGGCTCACAGATCTCCCCTGTAGCACCATCCTCCAGATCAGATATGAGTCATCTCCTGCTCAACTCCCTCAGCCCCTTGTCACCCATGTTGCCTAGGCGGTAGTGCCACATCCTGTAAGCCCCCTGCTGGTCCTGTGCTGCAGCTGCTGCATTAGACTCTCCGGTCACCACAGATCCCTCCATACGATAGAGGTTATTGTCCAATGTCCTACCTCTCATCACTACCATAGCTCTATTGGAGATGTTCAGTACTCCGCTTCTAGCCCTACTGCTGAAGTTGTATCCACTGCGCTCCAAGTAGCCTAGTGACACCAAATTCTTTTCCAGCTCCGGGACATGCTTTACATTTATCAATGTCCTCACAATCCCATCAAACATCCTCACCCTGACTGTCCCTATCCCAGCTACCTTGCAAGGATGATTGTCGCCTAGAGTCACTGATCCCTCATCTGTCTTGGTGTATGTCGCAAACCAAGACTTGTGTGGTGTGTAGTGATGTGAGCACGCAGAGTCTAGTGTCCACTCCTCTGTGTAATGCCTGTGACCATCTGATACCACAAGTAGATCATCCTCCACCTGCTGCCCAGCAACTGCACTCACTGATTCTGAGCCACTTCTTTCTCTCTTCTTGCTCTTCCATAGTGGACATTCTCACTTGAAGTGCCCAGACTCGTTGCACTTGAAGCATTTCATCTCTTTCTTTCCCTTCTTGGACTTGGACCGCCCCCTGGACTTGCTTCTGCCTCTGCCTCTACCTGTCCTCTCCCCTACTGCCAAACCCTCCTGGGGAATCTGATCTCTGGTCAACTTTTTTCTTTGCTCATTAGACCTCAGCACCTAGACCATGTTCTCATATTCTAGAGTCTCCTTGCCGTAGAGCAGTGTAGTCACCAAAGAGTCATATGATCCTGGGAGCGAACACAAAAGCAACAGAGACTTATCCTCCTCATCCAGCTTCACCCCGATATTCATCAACTCCGTGCACAACTGGTCGAACCTCTGAATGTGGCCAATCACATCAGATCCCTCCTGCATCCGAAGACTGCACAACCTCTTCTTCAGCATCAGCTTGTTACACATATTCTTCCCCATATACATGGTGTGCAACTTTGACCAAAGGCCCTTCGGGGTCTTTTCTTCCAGCACCGAATACAACGCCGCATCTGCCAAACATCCTCTGATCACTGAGCATGCTTTCTTCTCCAACAATGCCCACTGTCTATCTGTCATTCCCTCAGGCTTCTCATCCAAAGCCTGATCCAGATCTGCTTGCACCAGAAGATCCTCCACCCAAATTTTTCACATGGAAAAATTTCTCTTACCATCAAACTTCTCGAAATCGACCTTCATATTGCTGTCCATGACTGGATCCAAGCCAAACAAGCAATATAAAATCAAGAAGTGTAGAATATACCTTGATGATACCTTGCTGAAAATTTTCAGCACTTGGGATCTTCAACTTCTCATGCTTGAAACCGCTTCCTCACCATTGTAGCTCTAATACCAACTATTGGAGCATGATCCTGGCTCCTCCCATAGACCATGGGTGCAGCAGAACCAGCAACAAACAGATATGGAGACTTTTGGACTCGATCCAACGCCCTTGACGAAATCAGCCTGATTGCTGTCTTCTTCGTCAGCCTTTCGTTCCAGATGAAGAACGCCTCTGAAATCACCTCTGAAAAATCCAAGATCTGGTACCCAACCAGATTAGGCTTGGATCGAGGTTTTCTAATTTGTAGATCTCAAATTGGGGTATTCTAGAAAGGGAAGAAGGTAGATGGAGACAGATCTTGCAGATCTGTCCTGCTGCAGCCTTTCCTGTAGATCTGTTGATGGAGATCTCACCCGCACCTCAAACGACCTCAGATCAACTCCAGATCTGAGAGGGACTTGTATCAACCTCTTCACAAGAGATTTTAGGTCCTGGACCTGATGTTTGAGTGGCTGCAAGAGAGGGAGAAGAGAGAGAGTCAGCAGCTGCAAGGGGGAAGGGGCTAGCGCCTCTTTGCTTTTCTTTCCTTTTATGGACCTAGCGGCAAGAAACCCTAGAGTTTCTTGCTCCTGGGGCATGGAGAATGGCTGAAGAGAGAGGGAGAAGAGAGAGAGAGACTTGGGAGAAAAAGTCTTGTATTCCTTGGCTTAATCAAACCTATACACAGTACATGTATATATAAACACAGGGTCAAGTGACCCAAACCCAAAACTCTCTTGACCAACTCTATGGGAGATTATGTTAACCCAAGCCCATGTACACCCATGACTCAACCTAATCTTACCTATCCTGGGTTCAGACCTGGTCCATAAAGAGTTGGTCCCTTGAGGCCCACATAACCTAGACCTCAAGAACCCGAAAGGCCCACAGCCTTTCAACCTAGGGCCCAACTAGCCCTAGAGCCTCCATGAATCCCTCATGAATGATGGACCTTGGCCTTAGCCTTGGTCCCCTGGGCCTTGGGCACACCACCTGGATCACAACATTTTAGAGAGAGAAATCCATCAAAAGATAAAAACCATCTCGAGAGAGAAAATTTAGAGAGCGAAAATAAAATTTTTAGAGAGAGAAAGTGGAGATTCAAACTCAAAAAATGAGAGGAAAGAGAGAGAAACTCTCTCTTTTTTTATTTTATACTACTTTAACATCTGTGCAGATTCATTTTTGATAATTTTAGGGTATCACATTCTTTCCTCCTAAAAAAAAATTTCATCCTCAAAATTTTTTTCTTGCTTAAGTATTCAGAGTTCAAGGTTACTTTTTTCTCAAATCATAATCAATTTTCAAATTTAAAATTGAGTCTTTCATCATAATATCCTTCAATCAATTTACTGTTCTACGACTTAGAAACAATTCAGACCTCTATACTTTCGCTATACACTTTGATTCAATCTACTAGAGCACTTGTGTCAATTTAAGTTTCTAAATTATATCATGATCAGTATAAGTCATTGTCCCAATGTCTTTAGTGTCTGTCCACCTACACTCATGTCTGATTCTATGTGTCATATAGTTTATCCACTTATGCTCTGATATCATATAAATTGTCATACCCCCATCTGAGATTGCGAGTCGAAGGTTACGGCAACTACTGCATTCTCATAAAGAACTCTCTCTATAAGCATGCAAGATATCTTTTAACAATATCAATGCATCACAGTGAAATAAAATTTAAATAATTTATATTTTAATTTTATTTCAATTAATTAAATCAAATATCTTATAAAATAAAATTTTATAATCTTATAATCAAATCTTAATAAATCTTAAGCTAAAATAAAATATCAAAGTCTTCTTCTAATTCATCCTCCCATATTGAATCTTCAGATCAAGCTAGATCTCTAAATCTGTAAAAACAAATAGAACTTGTCATGAACTAAATTGTCCAATAAGCAATGTGTACTTTAGCTAGATAATGTCACAATAATGATATACTAAAAAATAAACATACAAGGTGTAGTAGTTTAAACATAAAACACTAATCAAAATAAGATCATTCAAATTTAGTCTTTCAAAATTTATTTTTAAATTCTTTGGTTCATAAATCTATTTCTTTCAAAACAACATACATATCTCGACAGCCATGAGCTAAATCAAAATACCACCGTATAACATCCAATGGTGGGGTATCAAAGTACCAGCGCACTGTTGGAATGCGTAGGCGATTTCATGCATATATTTCAAAATTTTTTTAAAAAAATTATAGTGAATGACTACTAGATTAATTAAATTAATCTAACATGCATATAATCTAATTATCAAATCAACCTACTCTAGGACTTATGATATATTATGTTGCTTATAAAATCTGAAAGATACTGAAGATAAAATCAGCATGCATGTATATGAGCAGTAGATCACATAATCTGAGTTCAGAACTCGATACCTAAGCGAGGATCGATGATCACCACTGTTGAGAAGATGGTAGAGAAGGTCCTTGTTGGTTGCTCATAGCCACATATACCTCTGGTCTCTATGGAAAATCCACTCAAAGTCCCGATCTGATCGATCTTCTCAGGAATGCTAGCTTGCACAAAGATTTTTTTCTTGGCTGATCTAGATCTTTTTTTCAAATCTTTGGAACTTTTTCAGAGGTTGAAGATGGACTTTTGGAGGAGATGAAGAGGTGAAAATAAGATAAAGAAGAAAATAGAAAATAATTTTTTTCTAATTTATTTTCTCTTTTTAAATCCTTAGAACTAAAAATCTGGTATTCAGATTTTTGTGCACACCCGAGAGAGGACCTTTCTTTCTATTTTTCACATCATGAACCATGCCCAAACTTTCTTCACATGAAGTCCTCTCTTCTGGTATCTTATACACATAAAAGAAACCATAAAAGTCCCTTTTGTAGGCATGTAAGGAGGTGGATGAAGAGTCCTAGTGATCCTGGACTCTTACAGGATTTCGCCTCCCTTCACAATTTTACATCCCAAAACATGCCAAAAAAATATGGGACATCTCTTTTCATATTTTTTTTATGGTAAATCAGTTCTCCAACTGATCTCCTATGAAACATCTTCTCAAAATATTGCACATATAAGGAGAAAAAAATTTATTGGCATGGAGAGGTTGATCTAGATGAGAACAGATTCTCCTGATAAGAAATATTTTGAAATCTAATTTTAGAATCTTCCTTTTATCAAAACCAAATCAGATTTGGACGTGAGATAGAGAAGAGATCTTTGATATAAAAAAATCTCACACACAATAATTTTATGCATGGAGATATATAGCATGAAAACTAGGTTGGTGCAAGGGAGAAGAGTCCTATTCCAATAAGGACTCTTAATTTCCTTATTTGAATCTGAACCAAACCACATATGGTTTAGCCCAAATAAAATATATAAAACCCAATCTAATTAAGTTCATAAATTTTTAATCAAATTTTAATCAAATTAAAAATTAATTGAACTAAATTTTTGATCAAATTAGGGATAATTCTCCCTTAGCGATTAGATGATCTCATAACCTAATCGGGTCAAACCTAATTGAATCCAATTCAATTAGATTTTATTTAATCCTCCTTGCTCAATCAAATTTGACTAATTAGTAATTTAATTATTAATTAATTTTTTATTAATTCACTAACACTTGGTGAATTAATTTATTATAACTTTTGCATAAGGTTAATCATCAATCAAATTGATGATTAAGCCCTTGAACAATTCTCAATCGTTGATCAGCCACATGATCAGTCAAAAAATTTTTTTGAATGTGACCCCATAGATTCAAACTTAAGCTGATAGTACAGGAATATCTTTCTGAATCAATTGATGTAAACATCTAGCAATGATGACCTAACATGTGGATAGGTCAAATGAAGGCGAAGCAATATTCAAGAACCTATTGGCATATGGTTACCGTATAATTCATCCCTTTGATCCTAATACTCGAGGACGATCTAAGATTTAACTGTCAATCCTAGATAAGTCATCCACACTATATTTTAATCTTTTTCAAATCCATCACATGGATTATTTAGGTCTAGGTTTTACTAAATTGAAATACACTGATGCATATCTCCAACTAATTCAGAGGGGTCAATCCCATCTTGACACACACACCAACTTGATAAGTATTTGACTGTATCTGAAAACTTCTGTCATTGAATTAAAAACTCAGTTAGTCTGACATCAAAGTATAGTGAGTTGTTGGTAAGCCATAATGGTGATCTCAGGTCGAAGGGACACTTATACCCATACCCTTCGTGAGCTATCCTTGACAGCAGAGTACTCCACAGTTGGTCATGTTTCGTGATGATGTATCCTTACATCTCACCTGCATGCTATACTAGTATCTCCATATCATTTGGTTACAAGGACAACTAATGCATATGGCACACAATGATCTATACTTGATATCGCTATCGTCCTAGTAACAGCGTATCATTTGGTCGCAAATCAATTTAAGGATCACGCGATAAATCTTCCTTTATCGATCAAAGTAGTCCTAAGGACTTCATCACAATATAAGAGTTTGTTAGAAGATGTAACTTTATGATAAAAAATACTAAATAATTTTTATTATTGATTAATTTATATATATTTATAATCAGTACAATCATCCAAAGATTGACTTTAGGATACAATTCCCAATAACTCCCACTTGAACTAAAACCAATCAATATAGTATCATATACCCATCTTTGATTTATCATCTCAGAACTTCTATATACCAAGGCTTTAGTAAATGGGTTGGTCAAGTTCTTCTTTCCGTCGATCTTCTAAAGATTGACGTCAGCTTAATAGATTTTCTGAATAAAGTGGTAGCAATGTAGAATGCTTGATAAGCTAATGGGACTTTGACTTTTCGACATGAGCTATGGCTCCAGTGCTGTATAATACAGCAGGACCATCATCGGAGAATGCCACTCATAGCTTGCCAATGAACCTGTACAATCACATAGCTTCTTTGCAAGCATCAAATGCTGCAATGCATTCTACTTCGCAATTTGAATTTGGCTATATTTTACTGTTTGAAACTTTTCCAACAGGTTGCTTCATTATTTAAAGTAAGGATATATTCTGACACGTTCTTGCTATTATTATGTCCAACTAAAAACTGAAATCAAATTCTATAAGTTTTAAATTAGATTCTCTATAACTGAATCACCGATCCTCAGTATTTCTCAAATACCTAAGCATATCCTACTAGTGATTCTAACTCGAATCTTGCAAGTATCCACTCACTATCCTAGTGAATATGCCATATTCGGTCTCATATATGGTGTAATGATAGAACAAATTCTACTCATAAACACCCTATGTATGTTGGACTGAAAAAATACAAGCAGCCTTAGAACTAGATACCAAAGTATCTATCCGACGGACGTGGTACTCTACCAGATCTCCTTAATGGTGCCTCTACAATAGATTTTGAGTTTGATATGATCAAATTTGATTTTGTGGGTTTACTAGATTGTCTCAATTTTTTTACTTGTCAAACTTCGTAAGTTTCATATTAAAAGCATCAGTACCTTCATCAAGGTACTTCTTTTTTGAAAAAAATATCGAACAACTCTTGTTCTTTAGCATGGTAGAAGTTATATCCCCTAGATTCTTTGGTTACCCTACAAAATAATAAATATAGGATCGGGATCCAAGCTAATCAGTTTGCAAATGCTCGACATAAAACAAACACTCCCAAATCTTAAGATAAGAAAGTATCGGCTTATGCCTAGTCCATATCTCATATGGAGTCATTGCAATTGATTAATTCAGAATCTAATTTTGACCTAGAGTATTAGATTGAATTTTTGGTCAAATTGATGGCACTTGTATTATCACATCTTATGAAAATATTTTTAAGTTCAATACCAAAATCTATGAATTGTTGCTTAATCCACAGGATTTGAGCACAGCAATTTGCGGCTGTAATGTATTCGACCTCGGTCGTAGACAATGCTATCGAATTTTGCTTCTTGCTAAACCAAGAGATTAAGTTCACTCCTAGAAATTGACAAGTTTTACTAGTACTTTTTCTATCTAGTTTATATCCAGCAAAGTCTGCATCTAAGTAACCTATTAAGTCTATAAAAAATTATTTTGAGAACCAAAGTCCTAGGTTTTGTGTTTCCTTTAAGTATCTAAAAATTCTCTTAACAGTATTTAAGTGAGATTCCTTAAGATTTGACTGATATCTAGCACACATGCATACACTGAATATTATATCAGGTCTATTAGCAGTAAGATATAATAAAGAGCCTATCATGCCTCTATAGAGCTTTGAATCAATATTTTTATCATGTTCATCATTTTTTAATTTACAAAAAAGAGTCATAGGTGTACTTACAATTTTTGAGCTCTCCATTTCAAAATTCTTTAATAGTTCTCTTGTGTACTTACTTTGGATGATGGAGATCCCCTCCTTCATTTGATTAATCTGGAGTCTGAGGAAGAAAGTGAGTTCTTCCATCATTCTCATCTCGAACTCCCCCTGCATGAGCTTGGCAAACTCTTGGTATAAATCTTCATTAGTAGACCCAAATATAATGTCATCAACATATATCTATATAACTAGAATTTCTTTATCTTTTCTTTTTATAAACAGAGTAGTATTAACTTTTTCTCTTAAAAAATTATTTTCTAATAAGAACTTAATCTTTCATACCAAGCCCTAGGAGCTTGTTTTAAACCATATAATACTTTGTTTAACTTAAATATATGATCTAAAAATTTATGACTTTCAAAATCTGAAAGTTGTTCTACATATACTTCTTCAGTAATATAACCATTTAGAAAAACACTCTTAACATCCTTGAAACAATTTAAAGTTTATAAAACTAGCAAAAGCAAGTAGCATTCTTATGGCTTCTAGTCTACCAACAGGAGCAAATATTTCATCAAAATCAATTCTTTCTTATTGATCGTATCTTTTAGCAACTAATCTTGCTTTATTTTTTATTATATTTTTATCTTCATCTAATTTATTCTTATATACCTATTTAGTTCCTATTATGGGATGATTTTTAGATTTAGAAACTAGTGTCCATATATTATTTCTTTCAAATTGATTTAGCTCTTCCTGCATGACAATTATCAGTCTTTTTCAGCTTCATCTATCGTTTTAGATTCTAGGTGTGAAACAAAAGCTGCATAATTACCAACATTTCTAAGAGAAGATCTAGTTCTTACCCCATATGTCGGATCACCAATTATTAATTCTTTAAGATGATTGTGGACATACCTTCAATCCCTTGGAAGATTACCAGTATCTTGAGGTTGTTCTTGAATGTTCAGATCATTGATGCTTTCATCCTAATATTTTTCATCCAACTGATCCTTGTTTCACTCATCTGAGTCATTGATGGTGAGCTCTTTCATTCCATTTTCCATGATACTTGCATCATCAGCATCCTCTTTCTTTCTTGATGGAAAATCATTAGTTTCATCAAAAACTACATGAATTAACTCTTCCACTACTAGTGTTCTTTTATTAAATACTCTAAAGATTTTGCTAGAAGTGGAATAGTCAAGAAAGATAGTTTCATCAGATTTAGTATCAAATTTGCCTAAGCTATTTTTGTCATTATTTAAAACAAAACATCGGCAACCAAAAATATAAAAATAGCCTATATTAGGTTTTCTACCTTTCCATAATTCATAAGGTGGTTTCTTTAAAATTGATCTTATTAAAGCACGGTTTAAAATATAACATGCTGTGTTAATAACCTCTGCCCAAAAATATTTTGGAAGTTTGCTTTCACATAGCATGGTACAGACCATTTCTTCTAGGATTCTATTTTTTCTCTCTACAATTTTATTTTGTTGTGGTGTTCTAGGTGCTGAAAAATTATGATCTATGTCTTTTTCATCATAAATTTTTTTAAATTCTTTATTTTCAAATTCAGTACCATGGTCACTATAGAAAGAAATAATTGGTAAACCTTTTTCATTCAAAACCTTTCGATAAAACTTAGAGAATGCTGAAAATGCTTCATCCTTATATGCTAAAAATAAAATCCAAGTGAAACGTAAAAAATCATCAATAATTATAAAACCATATCTTTTATCTCCTAAACTAGTTATTCTTGTAGGACCAAATAAATCCATATGTAAGAGTTTTAAAGGTTTAGAAATTGAAACAATGTTCTTAGATTTAAAGGAAACTCTTATTTGTTTACCTAATTGACATGCATCACAAATTTTATCTTTGTCAGAATTAATTTTTGATAAATCAAAAATTAAATCCTTTTTAATGATTTTAGAAAGTGTGTGCATACTAATATGTGCAAGCTTACGGTGCCAAAGCCAACTAGTTTTATTAATTTTAGCATTCATGGCCATAAGGCATTGCATGTTTTGTATAGAGAAATTATCCAAATCAACCATGTATACATTGCCATGCCTATGTCCAATGAATCTAGTGCTAACATCAGAGGGACTGGTTACAATGCACATAGATGATTCAAAAATTACTTTGTAATCTTTATCATATAATTGACTAATACTTAAAAGATTATGCTTAAGATCATCTACAAGTAATACATTTTTAATATAAGTGGAGGGAGTGATACCAACGTTACCAATACCAATGATCTTTTCTTTGCCATTATCTCCAAAGGTGACCATCCCTCCATTTTTGGCTTTCAATGTGATGAATTGAGATTCATCACCAGTCATGTGTCTTGAGCATCCACTATCAAGATATCACTTCTATTTTGTTGCTTGGGATGCAAGATACACCTGCACACATAAAGTCAAGTTTTAACCTTAGGTACCCAAGCTAACTTGGATCCTTTAGGGTTAGTCACAATGGTTCCTTTTGGAATCCATATTTTTTTAATATTTCTATTATCAAATTTATTTGATAAATATGAATAAGCTTTATTTCCTACTTTGCTACATTTAAAATAAGTAATATTTGATAATTTTCTTGTGGATGCATTGATAAAAATATTTTTCAAAAATTTTTAGTTTTTAAAAGTGTTATAGCCAAGTCTGACTTTATCATATATAACTTTTTGACTATCAATGATCATCTGAAGTTTGTTGAAACTTAATGTAAATCTATCAGTTATAGGTTTCAACTTGGTTACCTCTTCCTTTAGTTTTTGATTTTCTTTTACAAGAGTTTTGTTTAGGCTTGAAATTTTATCCTTTTTTTTTAATAGAGATTGATTCTTTATTTCTAATTCTTTATTTTTGCTATCAACTTCTTTTTTTTCTTTAGCTAAAACTTGATTTCTTAATTTTAGATTTTTATTTTTTATTCCTAATTCTTTTAGATCATCCAAAAATTCATGAAAAGCTTCTTGCAGTTCATCATAAAAAAATTTATTTTGAGTTTCGATGGTTACCTCATTTTCATGTGCCATAAGGTATAGGTTGGTCTCTTCATAAGATTCTTCATCTGTGGTGGAGTCATCACTGTCGCTCCATATAGCCATCATAGCCTTTTTCTTCTTGAACTTCTTTTGACCTTTCTTGAGCTTGGGACATTCTAATCTGATGTGGCCCGGCTTCTTGCACTCATAACAAATGATGGACTATTCTTTTTCTTTTTCTTTAGTCAGCTCTCCCTTAGCTGGTGGTCTTCTCTTGGTCTCTTATCTCCTTCTCCTCATGAAGCGTCTAAATTTTTTGATGATTAGGGCCAAATCCTCATCTTTCTCACTATTCTCTAATTTTTCTGTATCTTCTTTTTCTTCTTGAGCTATCGACTTGAGAGCGATAGTCTTCTTTCTTCTGGTCTCCTCCTCAGAGTATTGCTTCATGGTCAGCTCATGAGTCATGAGGGATCCAAGTAGCTCCTCCAATGGTAGAGTATTTAAATCCTTGGCTTCTTGGATTGCAGTGACCTTTGCCTCTCACGATCTTAGTAAAGACTTGAGCACTTTTCTCATAAGATCACTATTAGAATAACATTTGCTAAGACTTTTCAGACCATTTATGATGTCAGTGAAATAGGTGAATATTTGAGTTATTGACTCTTCAGGTTCTATTTTAAATAATTCATAGTTGTGCACAAGCATATTGATTTTAAACTCTTTTATTTAGTTTGTGCCTTCATGTGTAACTTCTAACTTATCCCAAATTTTTTTAGCTGAATTGTAAGTAGAAATATGATTAAATTTATTTATATCTAAAGTATAATATAAAATATTCATGACTTTAGCATTGAGCTGAGCTATTTTCTTATCAAATTTATCCCATTCACCTTCCAGCTTAGGGAGAGACACACTATCAATCAATTTAGTGGATGTGTGTGGTCTATTTATTATAATACTCTACATATCATAGTCAAGTACTTGAATAAAAATATTCATTTGAGCTTTTCAATAGGTATAGTTTGAGCCATTGAAAAGTGAAGGTTGATTTATGGATTGCCCCTCAGCTAGGGATGTGCCAAATTAGGCTACCATAGACCTTTGGCTCTTGATGGTTAAATCAAGCAAAGACCAGAGCACCGAGCTCTGATACTACTTGTTGCCCAGATATGGAGCCCAAGAGAGGAGGTGAATTGGGTCTTTTTAAAATTTTTAAGATTAGTGCACTTAAGAATGTGCTAAAGTGTTGAGTGGAGATAGTTAATTTGCAATGAAAATAAAATCAAATATAAATAGTAGGTAAGCAAGTATAAAGCACAAAGAACAAGTAAAGAGATGCAAGCACAACAAACATAAAAAATTTATAGTGGTTCGATACTAATCTTGCACCTATATCCACTCCCCAAGTCTCTACTTAGGAATTCAATCCACTAAACAGATTTCAAAGTTATCCAAGCAAGAACATTTATTTTTTGGATACAAGCCAACCCTCAACACTCTGATTTTAGGTTCGGATCAACCTATCCAAGTTTTGAAATCCTCCAAAACTCAAAACCCAAAATACAATATGAGGAAAAATAGGATACAAAAATTTCAGCACAATATCTCCTTAAATGAACACAATAAATGCAATAAAAATATAATACTTAAGGAAAAAAAAATTTTGCTGAACATCCTTAATGAATTGTACACTTGATTGTAGCTGGAGAGTGGTTGGTGAGCTGATTGAATGCTTCTTTTCCTCTCTTTTAAGGATTTTTGAACTTTTCTCGGATGTGAGCTTTGAATGCTCGCAAACTTATGATTTTTCACTTCAAAAGAGCATTTATAATCACCATTTACATTTAAGAATGTATTAGTGTCAGTTTAGAGCTATTGAAGAGTATTTAATATGTATTAAATACATAAAAAATAGACTGAAAACTAGCTGTTACAAAGCTTGCCTAGAATGGGATGTCCCATGGGGCGTCCCACTAGCAATGGGGCGTCCCACTAGCAATGGGGCATCCCATGCAATGGGACGTCCCATAGGACGCTCCAATTGGTCAGACAAAAAGTTCAGCTTTCTATTTTGGTCTACGGGTCTCAGGGGTCATCCCAGGTGAGTCATCCCACTGCATGGGTCATCCCACTATGTGTCATGTGCTAAAATGAAGCATGCTGACTACCCAATGAAAGGGGATGATCCAAATGGGTCATCCCATTTTGTGCCAATCTAATTTTTTATATATTTAAGGTCTAAAACTTACCATAACACTTCTAAATGCTCTCAAATGGCTTCAAATCAATTGGACACTCTCAGAAGGCTTCGAAAACTTCTCCAACTTGCAGAAACTTCAATTTTGGTACACTTGATGAAACTTTTTAAATTGAATTTTTGGACTACCTGAAACATCATAAAAAAAATTTTCAAAGATAAGAAACACATTAGTAGTCCTTTCAAATAGTTTGTGATCATAAAAATCAATTTTTGGAGCAACATTTCAAATGATTGACTTTAGGATACAATTTTCAACAACTCTTACTTGGACTAAAGTCAATCAGTATAGTATCATACACCCATCTTTGATTTATCATCTCAGAACTCCTAGATATCGAGGCTTTAGTAAATGGGTTGGTCAAATTTTTTTTTTCATCAATCTTCTAAAGATTGACATCATCTTAACAGATTTTCTGAATAAGGTGGTAGCGATGCAAAATGCTTGGTAAGCTAATAGAACTTCGATTTCTTGGCATTAGCTATGGCTCCGATGCTGTACAATACAATAGGATCATCATCGGAGCGTGCCACTCCTAGCTTGCCAATGAATCTGTACAATCACATAGCTTTCTTGCAAGCATCGAATGCTGTAATTCATTTTGCGTCGCAATTTGAATTTGACTATATTTTTTTGCTTGGAACCTTTCTAGCAGATTGCTTTATTATTTAGGGTAAGGATATATTCTAACACATTCTTGCTATTATTATATCCAACTAAAAATTAGAATCAAATTTCACAAGTTTTAAGTTAAATTCTTTATAATCGAGTCATCGATCCTTAGTATTTCTCAAATACTTAATAATGACCTTCCAGTGATTCTCATCCAGATCTTGCAAGTATCCACTCACTACCCTAATGAGTATACCATATCTGGTCTCATATATAGTGTATATGATAGAACAAATTCTACTCATAAACACTCTGTATATGTTGGACTGAAAAAATCTAAGCAGCCTCTTAGATTTATCTCTATAGATCTTCATCCTTAAGATGAGAGATGCTTTTCTCAAAGTCCTTTATGGAGAATAATAATAACAGAAAAACTTTTATTTTTTGTAATATAAGGAATGTCATTTCTGATTAAGAGAATTTCATTCACATACAGGATAAGGAATACATTCATAGAACTATTAACCCATTTGTATTTACAGGGTTCTTCTTCGTTCTCAATGAAGTCATGCATTTTGATCACTTATCAAAATACATGTTCCAACTCTGAAATATTTAGCATTGCCATAAGAGAAAATATCTTGTTATGGTAAATACCATAATGTTGATAATATTCTTAAGCAACTAGACGAGCTTTGTAGGTCTCCACCTTCTCGTCTGCGCTACTTTAATCCTATTGGAGATCCACTTACACTCTAGGTTTTACCCCTTCAAGTGGATCAACGAGTGTCCATACACCATTGACCTTCATGGACTCCATTTTGGACCTATGGCTCCAAGCCATTATTCAGAGTCGAACCTCTGCATAGCATCCATATAGGTGATCAAATCCTTGTTGTTCTCATCGAGGTCAATAGGATCATATCCCAAAACTAGATACCAAAGTATCTATCCGACAGATGTAGTACTCTACCAGATCTCCTCAATGGTGCCTCTACAATGGGTTTTGAGTTTGATCTGATCAAATTCGATTCTATGGGTTCACTAGATTGTGTCGATTTTTTTACCTGTCAAACTTCATAAGTTTCACATTAAAGGCATCAGTACCTTCACCAAAGTACTTTTTTAAAAAAAATATCGAACAACTTTTGTTCTTTAGCAAGGTAGAAGTTATATCCTCTAGATTCTTTGGGTTATCCTACAAAATAATATATATAGGATCAAGATCCAAGCTAATCTGTCTGCAAATGCTTGACATAAAATAAACACTCCCAAATTCTAAGGTAAGAAAGTATCAGCTTATGCCTAGTCCATATCTCATATGGAGTCATTGTGACTGATTAATTCAGAATCTAGTTCAGAACATAACAAATAGTCTCAAGAGCATAACCTTAAAAGGAGACTGATAGACTTTTAAACCTCATCATAGATCGAACTATGTCTAACAAAGTCAATTCCAATAAGAGAGAATCTTATTCTTTTCTAGATATATCAAAAATTTATCGAAAGGGCATTCTCCTCTTTGGTCTGACCAAAAGACTTCAATGCTCTTCCAATTTATTTCTCTACCTTATTATGAAATTATCTGAATATTTCAAATAATCCAAATTTATGGCAAATATGTTTATAGATCCAATATATTAGTATGTATTAGATTTAGAATATCATTGGCTCATTCACCTTTTCTAGCAAAACATGACTTGGTCATCTTACTAAAGAGATAGGATTAACATATTGACAATGATTTACAATCATTGACCTCAAGAATTATCTCCTATTGATCTTATTCTTATTTATATGATCGAGCCTAAATTGTCAAAGGTAGGCTTTCATGACATTATTTACTTTAGGGAGTTTGTTTGATTGTATACAATATACTAACAGACTATGACTATTTATAAATATTATTTCTTAGTTATCCATATAATTTTGACATCATTCATAATGATATCACAAAATTTATTAGACAATAGTGACAATCACTAAAATGACATTGTTAGAATTAAAAATAGGCTCGACAATTCTTAAAACTAGGATTGAAATATGACTTCCAACTCCAATGTTCAGAAATCTCTTGTTGTTTTCAAACTTTCTACTAATCTGAAGTCATTGCAATAATTTGTATGGACTTTCAATATCCAATACCGAGGTAGTAGCATCACGGATAGAGAAATTACAAGGTGTTATCATATAACCATCTTGTTTAGCAATCCTTAGCTGATTTCTCTTTCTTAGCCTGATCGGATCAAGGGACTCTACCAGACTAGATTAACCTTAAACTTGTTTGTCAGTTCGGGCTCATTAGTGCAAGCACGACTCTTTTGCACCTTCTTTTTCTTTTTCTTTCTCAAAGAATTATTACCCCACTAAAGATATATCTTCAGAGGTGCAAAAAAAACTACAATATTTGAATGATTTCCTCCCGCTGAGCATCATCGAATTTACAACTAAATTTATATTTTTCACTGCTCTCAAAAATACTACATGGTGAGTTGATCATGTGGCCACTTCTGATAAGTGTCTTTGATCACATCACATATGTTGGTTGTGGGAACTTCAGGTGCTGGATCCATAATCATATTTAGGATCTATTCGTGCTCTAAAACTATTTACAACTTTCGATACCAATTATCAAAGTTGGATCCTATAAATCAATCACTGTCAAACAGTGAATGGAGTAACGTACATCTAGCCATAACTGAAAGAAAAATACAAGATCTCTATGTTTATGAATTGATTGAGCCTAAAAATTTAGACTTTAGTCTAAATATTCTCTCACTATTTTAGTCAAATTGGTAGCCTCTACCTCCAATCTGAAGAATTATTTTAATTTTTTAGTAGGTACTAGAATCTACACAGATTGCATACAAGCCTGAGAATGGCTCGATCAATCCAAATGCATCTATGGATAGGTTCTTATTGGTGTAAAAATCCGCTAGCATCAGAGAAGCTGGAGTCACGGTCGCTGCCGGGACCTGCAAAAGAAGTCTAAACCAGAGGTGGGGTTGCTCCGGTAAGACCCTCTGACGCTCAAGTCAGTTCTCTACCTCAACAAGAATGGAGTACTCGAACACAAATTTTAGCAGAATTTCTAGGTAAAAATGAGAGCCCAGAGAATAACGTATCTGGAGCCCCCTTTTATAGGCGAAAGGGGGCAGCAGACTGATAGCGATATCCGTAACCGTCTGGCAGTGGGCTGCCCAGAGTCAGACAGAGTTTGTTGCGAAGAGTAGTGGAGTGGGATCATGGCCACCATCGGGACGTACCACGTGGAGTCTGTTGCGGGTAGTGGAACGGCGTCCGTTGTCGCCACTTGCCAGGAGGTGGGAGGAATTGCGCGGTATCCATCGCTGGGAGTGGAGCAGAATCGTGGTCATTATGGTGATCTGCCAGGGAGTGATAGAGCCACGCAAAATCCATCGCAGGAGGTGGAGCAGTGTCGTGGCCGTCACTACGGCCTGCCAGGGGGCCTAGGCCTGTCGGTCGAAGTTCGATTGGAGTGTCTGATGGGGAGAGGTGGCTAGCCACCCGTCTGAGAGGAGCTCAGAGTCTGGCTCCCGTAGGAGTCCGGATGAAGTCTTCTTGCAGCTGGAGTTGGGGACGAGACCCGGTTACCGTAGGAGTCCAGGTAGAGTCTTCCTACAATTTAAGTTCGGTGCGAAGTCCGGCTCCCGTAGGAGTTCGGATGGAGCCTACCTGCAATTGCAGTTGAGGGTGAAGTCCGGCTCCCGTAGGAATCCAGACGAAGTTTACCTGCAATTGGGATCGCGGGTGGGGTCCATCTTCCATAGGAGTCCGGACGAAGTCTGCCTGCAGCTGAAGCTGCGGGGATGAGGTCTGGCTCCCGTAGGAGCCTGGGTGGAGTCTACCTGCAATTAAAGTCAGGTGCGAAGTTCGGCTCCCGTAGGAGTCCGGACGGAGTCTACCTGCAATTGGGGTCGTGGGCGAAGTCCAGCTCCCGTAGGAGTCCGGATGGAATCTTCTCGTAGCCAGAGTTGGGGACAGAGTCTGGCTCCCATGGGAGTCCGGGTGAAGCCTTCCAGCAGTTGAGGTTGGAGATGAAGTCTGGCTCCCGTAGGAATCCAGACTAAGTCTGCCTGTAGCTGGAGTCGGAGATGAGATCCAGCTCCCGTAGGAGTCCGGTCGAAGTCCACCTGCAATCAAGGTCAGGGACGAAGTCCGACTCCCGTAGGAGTCCAGACGGAGTTTACCTGTAAGTGAAGTCATGGGCGGAGCTCGACTCTTGTAGGAGTCCGGGCGAAGCCTTCCAGCAGTTGAGGTTGGGGACGAAGTCCGGCTCCCGTAGGAGTCCGGACGAAGTCTGCCTGTAGCTGGAGTCGGAGACGAGATCTGGCTCCCGTAGGAGTCCAGTCGAAGTCTACCTGCAATCAAGGTCAGGGATGAAGTTTGGCTCCCATAGGAGTCCGAACGGGGTTTACCTGTAGGTGAAGTCATGGGCGGAGCTCGGCTCCCGTAGGAGTCCGGGCGAAGCCTTCCCGCAGTTGAGGTTGGGGATGAAGTCTGGCTCCCGTAGGAGTCCGGACTAAGTCTGCCCGTAGCTGGAGTCAGAGACGAGATCTGGCTCCCGTAGGAGTCCAGTCAAAGTCCACCTGCAATCAAGGTCAGGGATGAAGTCCGGCTCCCGTAGGAGTCCGGACGGAGTTTACCTGTAAGTGAAGTCGTGGGCGGAGCTCGGCTCCCGTAGGAGTCCGGGCGAAGCCTTCCCGCAGTTGAGGTCGAGGACGGAGCCCGGCTCTCATGGGAGTTCGGGCGAAGCTTTCTAGCAATTGAGGTTGGGGACGAAGTTCGACTCCCATAGGAGTCTGGACGAAGTCTGCCTGTAGCTGGAGTCAGAGATGAGATCTGGCTCCCGTAGGAGTCCAGTCGAAGTCTACCTGCAATCAAGGTCAGGGACGAAGTCCGGCTCCCGTAGGAGTTCGGACGGAGTTTACCTGTAAGTGAAGTCGTGGGCGGAGCTCGGCTCCCGTAGGAGTTCGGGCGAAGCCTTCCCGTAGTCGAGGTCGATGATGGAGCCCGGCTCCCATGGGAGTCCGGGCGAAGCCTTCCAGCAGTTGAGATTGGGGACGAAGTCCGGCTCCCGTAGGAGTCCAGACGAAGTCTGCCTGTAGCTGGAGTCGGAGATGAGATCTGGCTCCCGTAGGAGTCCAGTCGAAGTCTGCCTACAATCAAGGTCAGGGATGAAGTCCGGCTCCCGTAGGAGTCCAGACGGAGTTTACCTGTAAGTGAAGTCGTGGGTGGAGCTCGGCTCCCGTAGGAGTCCGGGCGAAGCCTCCCCGCAGTCGAGGTCGGGGATGAGATCCGGCTCCCGTAGGAGTCCGGGCTGAGTCAACCTGCAATCAGAGTCAGGGATGAAGTCCGGCTCCCGTAGGAGTCCGGACGAAGTTTACCAGCAATCGGGGTTGAGGGCAGAGCCCGGCTCCCATAGGAGTCCGGGCGAAGCCTTTCCGTAGTCAAGGTCGGGGATGAGATCCGACTCCCGTAGGAGTCCGGGCTGAGATCTGGTAGTTGTAGGAATCTACCGTTGGAGAAGTTCAGCTGTCGGCGGAGTCCGGAGTAGTTTGGATTGGAGTTGAACCTGGCTGGAAGAAGTCTGGAAGGGATTCGGGGAGCAGCTGACAGTCGTAGAAAGTCGGCTGTCGGTGGAGCTTAGTGAGCACTCGGGGCAGTTTAATAGATAACTGGGGGAGCTCATGTCGAAGGAGCTCGGGTGGTGTAGTGGGAGTTCATCCGTCGGGGAAATTCGGTCAGCACTGTAGGAATCCGGCTATTGGAGAAGTCCGGGGAGATACCATCTGCGGTCGAAAGCCGGAGGAGTCTCTGGAGGGTCAATCCTGTTAAGAACTTCGGCTGAGGGTTTTTTATACCCAACAGTTCTCAATCAATTATTTTTTTAAATAATTTTTAGTAATTAATTTTATCTCAAATTTTATTTCAGTAGGCGATGGACTTTCACTGAAAATTTTGATTAGGTCAAACCATTAACATGAACCTACTTAATGTTTCTAACTAATGAATGATCAGATCCGAGGATGGCTCGATCAACCCAACTATCATCAGATAATATAATAGAGTCATCGTATGATGAATGATAATTCTATAATTCAGAGAAAACACCAAATGGATGGCACTTGCAATGTCAATAAAAAATAATGGACCCATTATCATTCACCTTAATGAGATGCTATGATTTAGTTATCCCCATAACTAGCTCATTTTATGGACCTAATAATTTAGAAGATTTAAAAATTATTTTAGAGAAAAGATGAGAAGAGATTAACCAGTAAACCAAAATCCTCCCACGGACTTCACTAAGTCATTGAATTGGATCAAGGTCATACTAGTTAAAATGGCACCTAGATCAGTCACATTGATCAACCTTAATGGCATGGGTCAACTCGAATCACTTAACGATCTAATCAAGATATAATTCATCAAATTGGTCAGATAAGTGAGATCAGTGGGAGGGTCTACTAAGCTTGCCTTAGACACCATCAAAATGGTCAGGTAAGTCGCTTCCAATTAAAAACCACCGGTCGAAATACCAAACTTACCTTAAACACCAATTGATTAATTAGTTTTGATTTGACCAACTTAATGATTCGGGTTCAACTACTGAGCCACAATCAAGGTCCATTTAGTCTAATCAAAGATATGGACTTGACCATCTACAACTATTGTATTGGTTCTAGAGAAACTCTGATTTAATCTAAATCAATATTTGGTTAGATTTAATAAATTTTTTTAGTTAGTCCACTAACTCTTTCATTCTAACCTTAGGTCTAACCCAATTAAAAGGACCTGATTTGAGCTAATCCATATCTCCATATTTTATACAAATGATATTAGATCTTTAATTCACAATTCTAGATCTAATCGATTCTACACTTAATTCTCAATTAAGTTTAACATCAAAATGACTTTAGATTATGGTTTGAAATAATTTCAACCTTTTATTTTGTAAATAATTTACAATAAATATTTTGCAACAATTTTTTATTTTGAAATTGGGTCGACTCAATCAACATTGAGCCGGCTACACATAGAGACTGGGTCGACTCAGTTCAAAATTAGGTCAGCTCAGTAATTATGTGAGTACGATTCAAAAAATTTCAGATCTAAAAATTTTTACATAATACTAAAATAAAATCAATCATAACACTTTTAGATCATATCTAAATTTTTTATGATTTGAGATTTTATTTTCTCATGATTAAAATAATTTTAATCATATATATTAGATATCTTATTTTTCATACAACTTTGTATCACATACAACAAACCTAGGGTTTCTAGATCTAAAATTTTACAGAAAAATAAGTTCTTCTTTTCGCATTCTTCTTCATGAGATCTAATCACATGGCACCTCTACATGTCAAAAGAGAACCCCATCGAATAGGAAGAGAGGGTCTTTAAACCCTTCTTTCTCCTATGACCGGACGGCCTAGTGATCAATCCAATTTAAGTACTTGCTAATCGGATCATCTAATCTAATCATATATTATATATACTTAAATTTAGATATAATTTAAATTATATCAGATCTGATTATAATTTTAGATCACATCTAAATCAGATCATAAACATCATATGCATGACATAAAATCAAATTTTATCAAAGATCAGGATAAACTAGGACAACCTGTTCATCGTAAGGAGTAAACCCTATAGCAGGACAACCTTATTTCAGATTGTGCGATCCATCATTAATTAAATTTAGATCAAAATATCACATATCAGATCTAAATAAGATTAAAATTTAGATTTAATATGCACATATATCATGTCATAATGAATCTAGGCTCTGATACCACTGTTAGAATGCGTAGGTGATTTCATGCATGTATTTTGAATTTTTTTTGAAAAAATTATAGTAGAAGATAACTAGATTAATCAAATTAATCTAACATGCATATGATCTAATCATCAAATCAACTTATTCCAGGATCTATGACATGTTATGTTGCATATAAAATCTGAAAAATACTGAAGATAAAATCAACATGCATGCATATGAGCAGTAGATCACATCTACTTCAAATCTGAGTTCAGAACTTGATACCTGAGTATGGGTTGATGATCACCACTGTTGAGAAGATGGTAGAGAAGGTTCTTGCAGGTTGCTCGCAGCTATACATGCATCCGGTCTCTACAAAAAATTCACTCGAAGCTCCGATCTGATCGATCTTCTCAAGAGTGCTAGTTCATGTGAAGACCTTTTTCTTGACTGATCTGGATCCTTTCTTCAAATTTTTAAAATTTTTTAGAGATTGAAGATAGACTTCTAAAGGATATGAAGAGATAAAAGTAAAATAAAGAAAAGAATAATTTTTTTTCTAATTTATTCACTCTTTTCAAACCCTTAGAACCAAAAATCAGTATTCAGATTTTTGTGCACTCCTCAAGAGAGAGGACCCTTCTCTCTATTTTTCACATCATGAACTATGTCCAAGCTTTTTTTATATGAAGAACTCTCTTCTGGTATCTTACACACATAAAAAAAACCACAAAAGCCCCTTTTATAGGCATGTAAGGAGGTGGGGTGAAGAGTCCTAGTGATCCTGGACTCTTACAGGATTTTACCTCTCTTGATAATTCCACATCCTAAAATATGCTAAAAAAATATGAGACATTCCTTCCCATATTTTTTCATAGTAAATTTATTCTCCAGCTGATCTCCTATAAAAATTCTCCTTAAAATATTATACATATAAGGAGAAAAAAATTTATTGGCATGGAGAGGTTGATCTGGATGAGAACAGATTCTCCTGATAAAGAATATTTTGAAATCTAATTTTAGAATCTTTTTTTTATCAAAACTAAATCAAATTTGGATGTGAGATAGAGAAGGAAAATAACTCTTTGGTGTAAAAAAATCTTATATAAAATAATTTTTTACATAGAGATATATAACATGCAAACTTAGTTGGTGCAAGGGAGAAGAGTCCTATTCCAATAAGGACTCTTAATTTTCTTATTTGAATCCAAACCAAATCACATCTGGTTTAGCCCAAATAAAATAGATGAAATCTAATCTAATTAGGTTCATAAATTTTTAATCAAATTTTAATCAAATTAAGAATTGATTGAATTAAAGTTCTGATCAAATCAGGGATAATTCTCTCTTAGCATTAGGTCATCTCATAATCTAATCAGATTAAACCTAATTGAATCTAATTTAATTAGATTTTATTTAATCATCCTTACTCAATCAAATTAAGTTAATCAATAATCTAATTATTAATTAATTTCTATTAATTCACTAATACTTGATGAATTAATTTATTATAACTTTTACATAAGGTTAAGCATCGATCAAATTGATGATTAATTCCTTGAACGATTCTCAATCGTTGATCAGTCACATGATCAATCAAAAATATTTTTTGAGTGTGACCTCATAGGTTCGAACCTAAGCTAGCAGCACAGGAACACCTTTCTGAATTAATCGATGTAACCATCGAGCAATGATGACCCAACGTCTGGATAGGTCGAATGAAGGTGAAGCAATATTCAAGAATCTATTGGCGTATGGTTACCTTATAATTTATTTCTTTGATCCTAATATTTAAGGATGACTTAAGATTTAATTGTCAATCCTAAATAAGTCATCCATATTGTATTTCAATCTTTTTTAAATTCATCACATGGATTATCTAGGCTCATGTTTTGCTAAATTGAAATACACTGATGCATATCTCCTACTAATTCGGAGAGGTCAATCCCATCTTAACTCATGCACCAACTTGACAAGTACTTAACTGTACCCAGAAACTTTCCATCACTGAATTAAAAATTTAGTTAGTCTGGCATCAAAGTATAGTGAGTTGCTTGTAGGTCACCATGGTGATCTCAGGTCGGAGGGATACTTATACCCATACCCTTCGCGAGCTACCCTTAACAGCAGAGTGCTCTACAGTTGGTCATATTCAGTGATGACGTACCCCTATATCTCACCTGCATGTCATACCAGTATCTCTATACTATTTGATTACAAGGACAACCAACGCATATGGCACACAATGACCTACACTTGATATCGCTATCGTCCTAGTAATAGCATATCGTTTGGTTGCAAACTAGTTTAAAGACTACACGATAAATCCTCCTTTATCGATCAAAGTAGTCTTAAGGACTTCATCAGAATATAGGAGTTTGTTAGAAGATGTAATCTTATGATGAAAAATACCAAATAACTTTTATTATTGATCAATTCATATATATTTATAATCAGCATAATCATCCAATGATTGACTTTAGGACACAATTCCCAACATGCACAACCCTCACTGGTAGGGTATCGAAATACCAGTATATAATCTCTACTGGTAGGGTATCGAAATACCAATGTATAACCTCTACTGGCAGAGTATTGAAATACCAACATATAACCCCCACTGGTAGAATATCGAAATACCCTCATATAACCTCCACTGGTAGAGTATCGAAATTCTAGCATATAACTCCCACTGACAGGGATCAAAACTTAGTCAGATTATGAATCAAAATCCATCTCAATTTAAAATACTTGTTCATATTCTAATTCAAAAATCACTAATCAAATGATATCGAAATCAGTCAATATAATCCATATCAAATTTAATATGTATTTTTATAAATCAACAAGGAGCATATTCAATAATTCAAAACACCATGCATCATATTCATAAATCATGTATAGTTCAATATAGAAAACATTTTATAATTTACTGAATAATTTAAAAAAAATTAAGCATTACTTACTTTATACATACTCCAATAAATCTACATAATTCTATAATTTTTTTTCTAAAATCTTCAATTCATAGATCAGATCACAGCATCCCTCTGCTAGATATTTTCTTGACGAGATAACTACACTTCTAAACATAATTGAGTTCAATAATCAGAAAGGACATAAATAATTAAGGAAAACATGATGCATCGTAGTTATATCCTATGGTCTAGGTCCAATCATGTTAACTTTATCCAATCAAGGATGATCAAATCTAAAGATTCTCAGTCTGGTCAAGGTGGGTGCCGGCACGCTATCCGACGATCGTGAATCAAGACTCTCTTTGTTGGGATCGGATCAAAATCCTTCATTGGCTAATCTTAGAGAGATGACTTCTGGAGAGAGAAATTCATCAAAAGAGAGAAACAGTCTGGAAAGATAAAATTTAGAGAGAGAAAATAAAGTTTTTTGAGAGAGAAAGTGGAGATTCAAACTCAAAAGATGAGAGAAAAGAGAGAGAAACTCTCTCTCTTCTTTATTTTTCTTTTTCTTTCCTCTTTTTTCTTTTTTTTTGCTTCTTCCCGTGGGTTTTTCTTAGGTGGAATAGTGGACCATGAGGTCCCTTCTTGTTTCTTAGACTGGGGGCCATGACTGCCGGCTGGTGGCCAGCGACAGCACGGGCTGCGACAGTGCAGCCTGGAAGAAGCCAAATTGACGGTCGGCGATGACCTCCGACGTCAGAAATAGCCAAAAGAGAAGGGGTGGAACAGGAGTTTCTTTGATCTCAAATTTTCGATGAATCTGACCGTCGATGGTCATGCACACAGGCAAGAAAAGGAAGGGGTGGAAGGAAGGAAGAGGAGCTAGGGCTTACCTCGAGCTCCTATGATTGTTGTGAGAAATCGAGGTGGGCATGGTGAAGGGCTTTCGTGAAAATCTTTGATGATCCTCATCGATTGCTCTCGATTCTTTGGCGGGGGTAGAGGGAAGAGCTATCCCTTTTAAATAGGTTTAGAGGGGAGGAGTCGAGGAGTTTGACTCCTTCCCGATGGTGATTTCCAACTTCGATCGGAAGTCGCTTAGGAAGAAGAAGACTCCTTAACGGAGTCTTCTTCTCAATTTTTTTTTAAATTTTATACTACTTTAAGATCCGTGCAGATTCATTTTTGATAATTTTGGGGTATCACATAGACCACAAGAGCTAAAACAAAATTCTTTTAGAAACTTCTATAAGATCAATGATAGATCACCTTGCATATTGATAGAATTGTTTTTCAAGCTTCAATATATATATATATATATGGATCACCTTGCATATTGATAGAAAATTCTTTTAGAAACTTCTATAAGATCAATGATAGATCACCTTGCATATTGATAGAATTGTTTCTCAAGCTTCAATATATATATATATATATATATATATATATATATATATATATATATATATATATGGATCACCTTGCATATTGATAGAATTGTTTCTCAAGCTTCAATATATATATATATATATATATATATATATATATATATATATATATATATATATATTTGCATTGATGCTCCAATATGATGTCCATGTTTTACCCAAAAGCAATGCCTACAGATATTGGAATTGAATGCATGCTCCACCTGTGCCATGATTCACCTAGCTAAACCAAAGTTCAATGATCAACTTGAACATATATGGTGAAATAAAAAGGCTCTATTGCAGACATCTACATACTTTGAAAAGAAAATCTAGAATCTATCCTAGATACCTAGCTTGCCTCCTATAAATTATGTAAAGCATATGAAACAATTTATCTGGCATGTGACAGCCTATGTCGCACCATCTTCTCATGTAGGACATTTTATGCATGATTCATCTAGACCTGATATAACAAAAATTGGTACAATATAGGATGAAGATACTTAAGTTCACATACTAGACAAGTTAACTAAGAAATAGCTGGAACTTAATGGAATCAAACAACATTAGAAATGATCAGGGAGAAAACATAATAGAGCATCGAAGCCAGAGATCGATCTTCCCCGCATCATAAAAATTAAGGGTGAAAAAGGTTGTCACTCTCCTTGACTAAGATTATGAATCAAGGGTCTTGGCAACCACCACGTATTCATCGAAAACTCTTCCCACAAGCATGTGAGGTATCTTGTTACGATATCATAAAGCAACAATGGAATAAAATTCAAATAATTAATGTTCAACTTTAATTTAAATAATTAAATTAAGTATCTTACAAAATAATATTCCATAGTTTTGCATCAACTTCAATAAATCCTAATCTAAATAAAGATATCAAATTCTACTTCTAATTCGCTCTCTTATAATGAAGCCCAAGTCAAGTTAGTCTTCTGAATCTATAAAAAAAGTAAAATAAAGTAATGAGCTAGACAACCCAATAGGTAATGAATACCTTGACTAGATAATTCTTTTGATAATATGGATTGCAAATATCAAAGTATAATTTATCATTAATTAGTGTATAAATATAATCAAATTTATTTTCAAAATATGAATTCAGTAATATAAGTATCTTTTAAATATTCATATATATAATCATATACCTGATTTTGAAACTAATCATATTCAAAAATCTAATTCAAAATAAATTTCATTCAACTCATCAGTCATTAACTATGATCACACTTATACCCTATGGTCAACTTAAAATAACACACTCATACCCTATAGCCAGGCCGAAGTACCATACTTATATCTTATGGCCGAACCAAAATACTATACTTATATCCTGTGGTTGGATTAGAATACGACATCTATACATTATGGCAGGGCTAGAATATCACACTTATACTATGTGGCCTAGCCAGAAATAGAATATGAGCTCAAGGTGCATATATGATCCCTAATTAGCAAAGTTTAGAACATAGTTAGGTTGAGAGTTGAAATTGTTGGATTCTGATTGCACAGTGGAATAAGATTTTCAAAAATTTTACATGCTTTTGAAACAAGTTTTAATACTTAAAATAAGCTAACTAGAACACAAATCCAGGAACAATCTTGTAGATTACAATCAAACAAATCAAGCATGCATATTAGGTAGAAATTATATCTTCCTGAAGATGATAATCTGATGTGAGGATGGTCTCCATAAGATATCAAAGTAGATGTCCTCCAACGGTGATCCATACAGGATTGATCAAGATCCTTTCCAATTCGATGTAGTGCTACAATCTTCTTCACAAGTGCACTACCAATTTTTCTTTTTCAAGAACCTATTACACCACCACCTAAATGCCTTCAATCCTCCACTATGACCACACCTAAACCTTTTCTCAAAAGATTGGACACACCCAAATTAGATTAAAATATCCAACTATTGGATATTTCAATCACAATGAAAAGTAGACAATCTACTTTCAAAATTTTCCTCTCTTTCCTTTCTATTTGTCTCTCTTATTGTTCTTTTCTTTCTTTCCTTTCTTTTCTGATTTTTTTTCTTCTTTTTCCCTTTCAATCTCATGCCTAAACCCCCTATAGAATGTATGCCAATCCTAAGGAGTGCCCCCTTATTTATATGGTATAAAGCATCACAACTCTTGGCGCTAAAATTAATTCACATGGGGTCTCTTAGGATTCAACGGAGAATTTTGTCTCCGTGGGAAGTTTGTTAGGCATGGAAGAGACTTCATGAAGAAGGATTCTTCTTTTTCTGCACCCAAAAGCCAAAGCACCATCTGATGGCATCTCTCATTAAGGAAAGGCATGGGAACTAAAGAAAGTTGTTAAGAAGAGTAGCCCAGAAGGACTCTTCCTTCTAGGTGCCATTAATATGGGTGACAACATTTATATGGCATGGAATAAATGGCATGGAGGTGGTTGGATGAACATGAAATACTTTCATGTTAATAAAGTTAAGCCATCTAATGTCTTTAGGTTTGAACCTAATCCCATTAGGTCAAGACATCAAGCTTAGGGTTAGCTCAAACATCTTTGGACTATATCTAATTAGGAACTTGGATTAATTCATGTGCTAGCAAGTTAATTTAACCCATAGGATTTATAATAAATCTGATTAGATCAGACTAAGATCAAATCTCAAAGTACATGACCCATTGAATTTCAAATTTAGCTAGTAGTGGACTCAGGCTCATGATCTAAACCAATCCAATTAGATTAGGTCAACCCAAATACACCAATTTATTATAACTCTTTCTAATTTGTTACTGAATTAAACTTCTTTAATTTATATGTATCCACAAGTCAAGATTGATATCTAGCAATATATCATGACTATCCAAAAAATATGAAATTTGGTATAGATACCAAAAATATTCTTCAGTAGCGAGTTACTGTGCAATTCAATCCTTCGATCACACAACATCCCAAATGAGCTATGGGTATAGAAACATATCGAGTATAAATACTTATCTATATGTGTCTTGATCAGAAGATGATGATTTAGTTGATGATACATTAGAAATTCTTTCTAATTATCATTCTATTTTGATCAAAGACTTCTTGAATCATCAACCTATGAGATCATATAGGATGTTCTCTCTCTTTATAAGGAGTGATCGATTTTTTGTTGACCACTCACAACTTTCATGTATACTACACTATATCCAAAACACCCCACACAAGGCCCAAAGAACGAAGCTAGAGAATAAACCAAAATACAGATTTATATATACAAGGCACCATGATGATTTCAAGTCTAAGGATCACTTGCACTACTCCAACTAAAGAACAATCAGCTCAGATATTCTTTTGATAGATCAATTTAGTGAACTCTTTCTCTAATAAGTGATTGTAAGATCAACCATCCTCTTCATTGAGCATATACAGGATGTGCCAGTCCTATCGGTATCATTGATCTCCAACTCAATGATCCTATGATTGAGAATATTTTAGATTAAGATTATCAAGGATTTAGATCTCACTGGCATGATCTCATCATGATCTTAAACCATTGCTCTAATCTATGGGGTTCATTATTATCTTAAACAAGTATTAAGATAATTATATAATGAAATAAAATATCTAATTTAATTAATAATTAATATTAAATATATGAGTTTGGAAGATAAAATATAGAAGAACATCCTATTGCATCACTCATGAGATTGGCTTAAAGGATATTATTCTTTCAATCTCCCACTTGCACTAAAGCCAATTACCCCTATACTTGATGCCCATACAATCTAGGTAATGATCAAACTACTACTGTGATAAGACCTTAGTGAATGGATCTGCTATATTATTTTTTATGTCAACTCACTCTATAGTCACATCTTGTCTTTCGACAGTCTTCCAAATAAGATGGAACCACCTCTGGATGTACTTGAATTTATGATGAGACTTCGATTCCTTTGCTTGAGCAACAACCCTAGTGTTGTCACAGTAAAGTGACATGAGGTGTACAATCTTAGAAACCACATTCAACTCTGAGATAAACTTTGTCATCTAGATGGCTTCCTTAGCAGCCTCACTAGTAGCAATGTACTCTACCTCAGTAACTAAGTCAGCTACAATCTGCTGTTTGAAACTCTTCTAACTCACTACACCATCATATAGAGTAAATATATACTTTGATATAGATTTACTATCATCTAAATTAGATTGAAAACTAAAATTTATAAAACCTTCTAGTTTTAGATCAGATCTATCATAAATGAGAAAAATATCTCTAGTGCTTCTCAAGTACTTGAGAATATTTTTTATAATTTTTTAATGATCCTTTCTCAGATCTGCCTGAAATCTACTTACAATGCCTAAAGCATAAATCACATTAGACCTGGTACATAGCATAGCATACATAACTGATCCAATAGCCAAAGTATAAGGAATAAAACTCATTTTTTTTCTCTCTTCAGGTGTCTTAGGAGACATCTTTTTAAAGAGATGTATGCCATAACTCATAGGTAAGTAATCACTTTTACTCCCATCTATGTTTAACCTCTTCAACACTAGATCTATATACCTAGATAGGGACAAGCTAAGCATCCTCTTTCATTTATCCCTATAAATCTTCATACCAAGTATATAGGATGCTTCACCTAAATCTTTCATGAAAAATTTTTATAATAGTCAAATTTTTACTGATTGCAATATAGGGATATTATTCTCAATGAGCAGTATGCCATCTACATTCAAAACTAAGAAGACAATATCATTTTCATTAGTTTTCTTATACACACATGGTTCATCCATATTTTTGATAAAGCCAGTTGATTTGACTGTTTCATCAAAATGGATGTTCCAACTTCTCGATGCCTGCTTTAATCCATAAATAGATTTCTTGAACTTGCATACTTGATTTACCATCCCATTGGAGATAAATCTCTTTGGCTGAATTATATAGACTTCTTCCTCAAGATTTTCATTGAGGAAGGCAGTCTTGACATCCATCTATCAGATCTCATAGTCATAATATATAGCTGTAGCAAGCATAATCCAAATAGACTTGAGCATGGCTACAGACGAAAAGATTTCTTCATAGTCAACACCTTATCTTTATCTGAAATCTTTTGCCACTAGCCTGACCTTATAGGTCTCCACCTGGCTATCTGCTCCAATCTTTTTTTTGAAGACTCATTTGTAGCCTATTGGGGTCACACCCTCAGGCGCATCAACTTAAGTTCAAACTTGGTTTTCATATATGGAGTCCATTTAAGCCATTTGTCAGAGTCACTACTCATGACAACTTTCGAATAGATCATGAAATCATCATTCTCAATGATGTATGGTGTGTTGTCATTTTCAATGACAAACCTATACCTGAGTGGTACATTACACACTCTATTTGATCTTCAAAAAGGAAGTGTGTATACTGGTTGTCCCTCAACAATGGGCACTTCAGATTGAGGATCAACTTGTGGACTATCCACATGTTACTTCTGGATAGATTGTAGATCTTGAACTTTTTTAAGTTCAATTATCCTCCTACTGCCCCTTTCTTGGATAAACTCTTTCTCCAAGAAGATGGCATGCCTATTAACAAATACCTTTTATTGAGTATGGTAGTAGTAGTATTCTATACTCTTCTTAGGATAACCTACAAACCTGCACTTATTTGATCTAGCACTAAGCTTATGTCCCTCAGTATTCATGACATAAGCAGGGCAGTCCCAAATCTTAAGATGTTTAAGACTGGGCCTCTTTCTTTTTTATATCTCATATAGAGTGCTAGTAATAGATTTAGTTGGTACTTTGTTTAAAATATATGCTGCGGTCTCAAGAGCATATCCTTAGAAGGAGATCGGAAGATTCGTGAAGCACATTATGAATCACATCATATCTAATAAGATGCGATTCTTTCTTTCCATAATACCATTTAATTACAGAGTGTAAGGAGGTGTCTATTCTGAGAGAATTTTATTATCTTTTAAATGATCAAGAAATTTACTAGTTAAGTATTCTCTTCCTCGATCTGATCGAAGAGCTTTAATACTTTTGCCAGTTTGTTTCTCAACCATTCTTTGGTACTCAAACTTATCAAAGATTTCAAATTTATATTTCATTAAATACACATATCCAAACCTTAATAAATCATCAGTAAATATAATGAAGTAGGAGTATCCATCTCTAGCCTGAGTTGTCATTGGGCCACAACATCCGTATGTACTAGGCCCAATAAGTCACTCGCCCTTTCTCTATGTCCAGTGAATGCAGTCTTAGTCATCTTACCCATGAGATAAGATTCACAAGTTTTATATGATTCAAAATCATAAGGATCAAAAAATTTTTCTTTGTATAACTTGTTAATCCTTGACTCAATAATATAATCAAGTCAGTAGTGTCAGAGATATATGACATTCACATCTTCTCTCTTTCTTTTCTTTATTTGATTAATATGAAGAATATTATCATTAAGTGACAAGAATAAAAGACCATTATCTATAAAAGTATTATTGTAAAATTTATTAGAAAGATGAATAGAGCAACTATTGCCCTTCCCTTTTATTCCAAAATCATGTTCTAACAACATAGGTACAGAAATAATATTTCTAACAATACTAGGCATATAGAAATAGTTCTTTAATGTCAAAAATTTGTCTGAAGGCAGCTTCAACAAGAGGATTCCTTTGGCTTTGGCTTGGATGAACTCTCCACTAGCATCGAATAGCATGAAGTCATTTTCATTTAGTTTCTTTACTCTTTGCAGTCTCTGCAACGATTTGTAAAGGTGTAAACCACAGACGGTATCTAATAACCAAGAATCTGAAGTTCAAGTACTTAATGATAAATTTATTTATATCATATATAAATCTTTAGCAATATTTGCTTCTTTTTACTTCAAACTTGCAAGGTAGTGCTTGCAGTTCCTCTTTCAGTACCCATCCTTTCCATAGTGGTAACAAGTATCTTTGGCGGAGACATTCTTCACCTTCTTCTTGGAGATGCTAGCCTTAGAGATTGTTAGGAATTGTGTCCTAAAGCCAATTGACTTATTGTAAGTAATTAAATTTTATATATGAATTATTGATTAATGAATAAAAATTATTTTAACTTTTTTATCATAAAGTGTACATCTTCATTATTAGAACTCTTGTACTATGATGAAGTCTTTAGAACTATATTATGATCGATAAAGAAAGATTTATCAAATAATTTTTAAATATGTTCGTGATCAATTGATACGTCATCAATAGGATGATGACGTTTATCGAGTATAGGTCATTGTATGCCATATAGGTTGGTTGTCCTCATAACCAAAAAGTATGGACATATTGGTATGGCATACAGGTGAGATATAGGTGTTGTGAATTTCAGTGTAGGGGTAAAATGATAATTTTAAAATTTTTTTAAAATTATAATTTTACAACAAAAATTATTAATTAACTAATTAACTAACATGTATTAACCCTACACAAAGATCTAAATATGATATATATAGCATGCATTTAAATTTAAAATTTAAACTTCTACAGTAAATATTTTACTGTTGTGTTAAGAACACATTACCTTCGTGTGGGTAGTCGATCGTCGCAATCTGATCACCGTCGGAAGGGTCTGATCGTCGTGATGCAGCTACATAGTATGTCTGGCCTCTGTGGATCATCCACACGAAGCTTTCGGTCTGATCAGCTCCTCACGAATGCTAGTTCATTGCAGAATCTTTTTGACGGCCGATGTTGATCGAACTCCTTCGATCTTGATCTGCCAACTCCTCGAATGCTCTAGATCATCAGTAGATGTACTTGAGAGGTTGATGAAGCTCTCCCTAAAATTTTGTGGGCTTACAACACTTGTAGCTCACTTTCTCACTTCCCAAACCCTAGGCAGAAACCCTAGGGTACTCTTTGAAAAGCTTGCGCCCACTCTCTTTCTTTTCTTTCCTCTCGAAATTTTTGAACTTTTCAAAATCATGCAGAAAGCTTCCTCATGCCCACTTTTCTTTCTCAAAAATTTCGTACGCATGCCCCACCTTCTTCTCACTTTTAAAACAATGCAAGATGCATCTTAAACACGTGAGAGGATAAAGATAGGTGGTTGCTCATTTGAATTCAAATCGAATTTAAATTCAAATGCTAACCAACCCATCCTTATCCACTCTTGGCATGAGAAGGGAAGGATGTGGGCTCTCTTGTGCGTGGAGAGTTTATACGAGAAACTCTTTCTCGTGTAAAGCAAATGGCGCACAAGTGGATAAGGCTAGGTGGCGCATGGATTAGTTGCCCATTCAAATTCAAACTTCATTTGAATTTGAATGGCCAACCAACCATCTTTATCCACCCAAATGGTGCACAAATGGAGGGGTGTGGAAGGCTTCTTCATGGGAGAAAATTCATGAGAACTTGTTTCTCGTGAATTCAAATGGGCGCAAATGAGTGAGGTGGTGCAGGGAGAGAATTCAAAAGGTGGTTTCAACCTAATTGAGCCAACATAATCAAAATAGGTTAGGCACAATTAGACTAAGTTAAACTCAACTTAATTAGGCTTAATTAGACTCAATAAAATCTTAATCAAATCAGAAATTGACTAAGCCCAACCCCTGATCAGATTAGGGACCAAACCACCTTGGCGATTAGGTCAACACTTAACCTAATCGGGTCAAACCCAACTGAATCCAATTCAATTGGACTTGATCCAAAAATAATTACTCAATCAAATTGAGTTAATTAGTGATCAAATCATTAATTAAATCTCTCATAAATACTGAGTCCAAATTTGATGGGCAATCGGGCATCAGAGTCCATCGATATGAAACCCTAATCAAAAAGTCCCAAACCAGTGGGACTCTTGACCCCGGTACCCAAAATGTGTGGAACTCGTGATTAGAGAATCTTGATTCTCGATCATAGAGTTTCAGACATATAGGACTCAAAGTCCACGAGCATTAGGACTCTTCACCAGCCATCAGATCAGATAGAAACCTCTAATGTATGTGACCCCGCAGGTTCGAACCTAAGCCGGTAGCACAGGAACCAATTCCTGTACTAATCGAAGTGACCATCTAACAATGGTACCCGATATCTAAATAAGCCGAATAGTCACAATCACAACATTTAGAACCTACGTGAATATGGTTACTATATAATTCATCTTTTTGACCCCTGTGTTTAGGATGAATCAGGGTTAAACTGTCAACCCTGATTAGATCATCCGAATCGTGCTCAACTCAAACAGTCCTGTGACTCCTCATTAGGACTACCCTGATCAAGATTTTGCTAAATTGAAATACGACTGTACACAGCTCCTGAACTGGAGTGGTCAATCTCATCTTGACACACACACCAACAAGTCAAGTACTTGACTACACCCAGCAGCTTTTCGTCACTGAATTAGAAATTCAGGTAGTCCAGTGCCTAAGTGCAGTGAGTTGCTTGCAAGTCACAAATACTCCTTAAGGACTTCACTACAACACAGGAGTTCATTAGAAAATAAAATAATTTATGATGAAAAATACCAAAATAACTTTTATTTATTTATAATTCATATACTAATACAAGAAAGAGCACAATCATCAACAGGCTGATGATTGGCTTTGGGATACTATTCCCAACAATCTCCCACTTGGCCTAAAGCCAATCGGTGTAGTATCTAATACCCATCTTCGACTTGAAGTCATCGAACTCCTTCACCGCAATGGCTTTAGTGAATGGGTCGACCAGGTTCTCCTTTCCGTCGATCTTCTGAAGGTCAACATCACCTTGATCCATGATTTTCTGGATGAGATGGTTGCGGCGTAGAATATGCTTCGTCCGCTGGTGTGCCTTCGGTTCCTTTACCTGAGCAATGGCTCTAGAGCTGTCACAGTAGAGCAGAACTGGACCAACAAGGGAGGGTGCTACTCCGAGCTCGGTGATGAATTTCTTCAGCCACACCACTTCTTTGGCAGCATCTGATGCAGTGACATACTCTGCCTCGCAAACTGAATCAGCCACTGTGTGCTGCTTGAAACTCTTCCAGCAGACAGTCCCACCATTAAGGGTAAAAATAAATCCCGACACACTCTTGCTATCATCGTGATCAGACTGAAAACTAGAGTCTGTAAACCCTATAAGTCTCAAGTCTGATTCACCATAAACAAGCCACTGGTCCTTAGTATTTCTTAAATACTTCAGGATGGTTTTAACAACCTTCCAGTGATTCTCCCCTGGATCAGATTGGTATCTACTCACTACCCCTAGTGAGTATGCTACATCTGGTCGTGTACATGTCATGGCGTACATGATAGATCCCACTGTCGAAACATATAAAATTCTACCCATACACTCTCTCTCTTGAGGTGTTGTCGGACAATCCCTATTCGAGAGAGAAATTCCATGGCCTATCGGTAGATAGCCTTTCTTGAAATTCTTCATGCTGAACCTCTTCAGCATAGTATCAATATACGTGAACTGAGATAAGCCAAGCAACCTTTTAGATCTATCCCTATAGATTCTCATCCCTAGGATGTAGGAAGCTTCTCCCAGATCCTTCATGGAGAACTGTGACGACAGCCAAATCTTTATTCCTGATAATGCAGGGACATCATTTTCGATTAAGAGAATGTCATCCACATACAATACAAGAAATACCACTACTGGACCATTAGCCCACTTATAAATGCAGGGCTCTTCTCTGTTCTTAACGAAGCCATACGTCTTGATCGTCCTATCAAAACGTACGTTCCAACTCCGGGATGCCTACTTAAGTCCATAAATGGACCTCTGTAGCTGCACACCTTAGACTCATCTGTGGATGTGAACCCTTCAGGTTGTATCATATACAGCTCTTCGTCCAGCTGTCCATTTAAGAAAGCTGTCTTCATATCCATCTGTCAGATTTCATAGTCCAGATGGGCAGCTATCGCAAGCATAATCTGAATGGATTTGAGCATAGCCACAGGAGAAAATATCTCGTCATAGTCTATACCATAATGTTGACGATATCCCTTGACAACCAGACGGGCTTTATAGGTCTCCACCTTTCCATCTGCGCCCCTCTTCCTCTTGAAGACCCACTTACACCTTATAGGTTTTACTCCTTCGGGTGGGTCAACCAATGTCCACACATCGTTGACCTTCATGAAGTCCATTTCGAATTTCATGGCCTCTAGATATTTCTCAGAGTCAGGTCTCTGCATTGCATCCATGTAGGTGATCGGATCCTCATCGCTTTCATCAAGTTTGACAGGATCACCGTCCCAGACCAAAAAACCATAGTATCTATCTGGTTGACATGGTACTCTACCAGACCGCCTTAAGGGTGTAGGAATAATAGGCTCTGAATCTAATCTAACCAAATCCGGTTCAGGTTCAGCAACTTGTGTCAATTTTTCCACCTGTCGAACTTTCTCAAGTTCGACCTTAGAGGCAACAGTCCCTTCACCAAGGAACTCCTTCTCTAAAAAGATTGCCTTAAGGCTGATAAACACATTTTGCTCATCAGCTAGGTAGAAATAATATCCTTTGGTCTCTTTTGGATACCCTATGAAATAACACTTGTCAGACCTAGGTCCAAGCTTGTCCGTAATTAAACGTTTAACATAAGCCGGACACCCCCAAACCCTAAGGTGCGAGAGTACTGGCTTACGTCTTATCCATATCTCATATGGCGTTTTGGTTACAGACTTACTTGAAACCCTATTTAGAAGGTAACAAGCCGATTCGAGCGCATATCCCCAGAGGGAGATCGGCAGACCAGCAAATCCCATCATGGATCGAACCATATCCAACAAGGTCTGATTCCTCCTTTCAGACACACCATTATGCTATGTGTTCCAGGAGGAGTCCACTGAGAGAGAATCCCATTCTCTCCAAGATATGTCAGAAACTCATTGGAAAGGTATTCACCTCCTCGATCAGATCGAAGAGTTTTAATACACTTCCCAGTTTGTTTTTCTACCTCATTTCGAAATAGTTTGAACATTTCAAATGACTCCGACTTATGCTTCATTAGGTAGACATACCCATACCTCGATAGGTCGTCTATGAAGGTTATAAAGTAGAAATTTCCACCTCTTGCACTTGAGCTCATGGGTCCACATACATCAAAATGTACCAGACCCAAGAGTTCACTAACTCGCTCATCTTTTTCAGTAAAAGGTGACTTGGTCATCTTTCCAAGAACACAGGACTCACAGGTTGGAAGTGATTCACAATCACCAACTTCAAGAATTCCTTCTTGAGCCAACCTGTTTATCCTGTTCTTATTGATATGACCTAGCCTACAGTGCCAAAGGTAGACTCTGACATATTATCCATTCTAGGGCATTTACCGGAGGTTTGAACCATATTAACAAGTTATGATAGTAAGTAAATTTTATTATTTAGTTATCCAACAAACATTGTAACACCATTCAAAATGATATTGCAAACGTTTCTTTTTATTAAAAATTCATAACTGTACATGGCCAAAAGGCCTACAGAAATAATATTTAATAAAAAACTTGGATAATAGTGATATTCACTCAGAATTACATTATGAGAGTTGATTACAAGGTTCATGATTCCTAAAGCTAGAACTGAAACTTTGCTTCCATCTCCAATGTTCAGGAACCTCTCACCTTCATCAAATCTCCTACTGACCTGCAGACCCTGCATCGAATTATAGATATGATAAGGGCTTTCGGTATCCAATTCCCAGGCAGTAGTATCACAAATGGAAAAGTTGCAAGGTGTTATCATATAATTACCTTGCTTCTTCTTCGGCCTGTTTGAGTCCAGGAAGGCAATGTATAGAGGACAGTTCCTCTTCCAGTGCCCCTACTTCTTACAAAAGAAGCACTCCACCTGGCTTTGGTCAAGCTTGCACTTCTTGGTCTGACCCTGTGCAGACGTTCCAGCATGCGGCTGCACCTTCTTATTCTTCTTCTTCTTGTTCTTCTTCTCTTTCTTAAAGGGTTGACGACCAGAAGAAGACCCTCCCACAACATTCACTGACTCCTTAAGGAGCTGGTGGTCCTTCTCAAAGTTCTGCAGCAACCCCAACAAGCCGTGGTAGTTCACTGCAGGCTTTGTCATCCGAAAATGAGTAAGGAAGGAAAGGAAGGACTTGGGCAAAGAATTAAGGATCGCATCCTTACCGAGCTGCTCGTGCAAGGAAAAGCCCAGTTTACTTAGGCGCTCAATCATTTCGATCATGTATAGTACATGATCAGTGACTGAGGCTCCATCCCTCATCCGAGTATTGAAAATGGCACAACTAGTTTTATGCCTTTCAACATCGTCAGGCATGCCAAAGGAGTCATTCAACATTTGAAGCATCTCTTGCGGCTGGGCATTCTCGAACCTGCAGCTGAACTCGTCATTCATTACCGCCAGTATTATGCACCGAATGGTGGTGCGGTCGTTGAGCCACTTCTAGTAAGTGTCTCTGACCGTCCCTCTAGCATTCGGGGCTGCCTCCTCAGGTGCCGAATCCGTTACTACATAAAGGATCCGCTCATGCTCAAGGATGATTTTCAATTTTCGATATCAGCTATTGAAATTAGGTCCCATGAGCTTGTCATTATCTAATAATGACCGAAGCGACAGGGTAGTGGCCATAGCTATATAAAGGAAAATCAGACCTTTATTAGTATATAAATTATTAATACTAAAGACTTGGACTTTAATCTAAAGTTTTTTTCAGTATTTTTACAAACTGGTAGCCTCAACCTCCAATTCGAAGAATTACTTTAATTCCTTAGTAGGTACTAGAATCCACACAGACTACACACGAGCCTAACTTTGGTTGGTCAACCCATGTGCATCTATGGGTAGGTTCATAATCAGTTGTTTCTCCAAACAACTTCTAGTAATTAATTAATTTTACTCCAGAACCTTATCAGTAGGCTTTGGCCTCCACTGAAAAGATCTGGTTAGGTCCAACCATTAACATGACTTGATTTGGTGAATCGGACCAATAAATGATCAGGCCTGACTTTGGCCGGCCAACCTGACCACCATCAGAAAGACTCAACCAAATTATCATATTATGAATGATAATTCCATTAGTCAATAAGCACCAGGCCTTTGGGCCTCCAGTGATTATTAAACTAATGGACTCATTATCACTCACTTAATGGGAGGCAATGACTTAGTTATCACTATAACTTAATCATTTTTAGGGATCTAATAATTTTTGAAGATTTTATTAAAGGATAGAAGAAAAAAAATTAACCAGCCAATTTCAATCCTCCCACTGACTTCACCAAGTCAGATTAAAAAAAAAATTAATTAAAGCCGGCATTAGGAGCACCTAAATCAATCACACTGATTTACCTAATGACATGTGTGAGCCCTAATCACCAAGTGATCTAATCAAAATCCAACTCATCAGGTTGGCCAGGTAAGTGAGATTAGTGGTGAGGATAAGCCATTAACTCGTCAGAGATCGAATCAATGCGAGTAGCTCCCACTTAAAAACCACTGGTTAGACTACCGAACTTACCTTAGACACCAATCGATTCATTAGTTTTAATTTGATCAACTTAGTAAATAGAGTTCCACCGCATAGCCATGAATTAAGTCTATCTTGATCTAGTTAAAGATATGGACCCATTCAACTACAACTATTGGAGTTGAGTCTAGAGTGTCCTTGACCTAATCTAATTTAACTTTTGGTTAGATTTGATCAATTACTCTAATTTAGTCTATTTCTTTAAGCTAACCTTAGGTCTAATCCAATTATGGACCTAATCCATCTAACCCATTGACCCACAAGTTTATGCAATTGTCTTAGGTCTTAATTCATAATTCTAGACCAACTGGACAACACTTAATTCTTTTAATTAAGTATTTGGGCTGATGGGTCAGGATTTGGCATTTCAAAAATAATTTTCAAATTTGAAAGGTTTTATTTTCTGTTCACCAAATGTATTGACTCATTTCACAAATGGATCAGCACATTTCATAAACAGCAATCCTATTGCTAATTACTTAACAAAAAATAACTCAATCAAAATAAATCATGAATATTCCTTTAGATCTAATCTAACACATTCATAATAAATTTCATAATTGAACCTCCATAAATTAAGTCTTTTCACTTCTTCGTCTACATGGGATATAATTGCATCGGCACCCCTACCGCCTTAGGAGAACTCCATCGAATGGGAGGAGAGGACCTTTAAATCTTACTTTTCTCCTATGACCGGACGACCATAGCAACCAACCCAATTAGACTACTTGCTACTTGGATCAAGTATATCTAAATATACCAACTTCAAAATTTAAATTTCAAATTTTAAATTTCAAATAAATTTCAAATTTCAAATTTTTGAATTTCAAATTTTGAATTTTAAATTTTGAATTTTAAATTTAAAATTTTAAATAAATTTCAAATTTTAAATTTTGAATTTTAAATTTAAAATTTTAAATAAATTTCAAATTTTAAATTTTGAATTTTAAATTTTTAAATTTTGAATTTTGAATTTCAAATTTCAAAATTCAAATTTTAAATTTTGAATTTCAAATTTTAAATTTAAACTTTTAGATTACTACTTAATCTATGCATGTAAATGTATATCATATTTTAGAACCTGCTCTGATACCATTTGTTGTGAATTTCAGTACAGGGGTAAAATGGTAATTTTAAAATTTTTTCAAAATTATAATTTTACAGTGAAAATTATTAATTAATCTAATTAACTAATATGTATTAACCCTACATAAGGATCTAAATATGATATATATAGCATGCATTTAAATTTGAAATTCAAACTTTTACGGTAAATATTTTACTGTTATGTGTTCAGAACACATTACCTTCATGCGGATAGTCGATCGCCACAATCTGATCATAGTCGGGAGGGTCTGATCATTGTGATATAGTCACATAGTGTGTCTGGCCTCTGTGGATCATCCACATGAAGCTTCCGATCTGATCGGCTCCTCACGAATGCTAGTTTGTTGCAGAATCCTTTCGACGGCCGATATTGATCAAACTCCTTCGATCTTGATCTGTCGACTCCTTGGATGCTCTAGATCATCAGCAGATATACTTGAGAGGTTGATGAAGCTCTCCCTAAAATCTTGTGGGCTCACGATACTTGTAGCTCACTTTCTCACTTCCCAAACCCTAGGCAGAAACCCTAGGGTACTCTCCGAAAAGCCTGTGCCCACTCTCTTTCTTTTCTTTCCTCTCAAAATTTTTGAACTTTTCAAAATCATGCAGAAAGCTTCCTCACACCCACTTTTCTTTCTCAAAAATTTTGTATGCACGCCCTACCTTCTTCTCACTTTTAAAACAATGCAAGACACATCTTAAACGCGTGAGAGGATAAAGATAGGTGGTTGCTCATTTGAATTCAAATCGAATTTGAATTCAAATGCTAACCATCCCATCCTTATCCACTCTTGGCATGAGAAGAGAAGGGCATGGGCTCCCTTATGCATGGAGAGTTTACACGAGAAACTCTTTCTCATGTAAAGCAAATGGTGCACAAATGGATAAGGCTAGGTGGCGCACGGATTAGTTGCCCATTCAAATTCAAACTTCATTTGAATTTGAATGGCCAACCAACCATCTTTATCCACCCAAATGGTGCACAAATGGAGGGGTGTGGAAGGCTTCTTCGTGGGAGAAAATTCACAAGAAGTTGTTTCTCGTGAATTCAAATGGGCGCAGATGAGTGAGGTGGCACAGGGAGAGAATTCAAAAGGTGGTTTCAACCTAATTGAGCCAACCTAATCAAAATACTTTAGACACAATTAGACTAAGTTAAATCTAACTTAATTAGGCTTAATTAGGTTCAATAAAATCTTAATCAAATCAAGAATTGACTAAGCTCAACCCCTGATCAGATCAGGGACCAAACCACCTTGGCGATTAGGTCAACACTTAACCTAATCGGGTCAAACCCAACTGAATCCAATTCAATTGGACTTGATCCAAAAATAATTACTCAATCAAATTGAGTTAATTAATAATTAAATTACTAATTAAATCTCTCATAAATACTGAGTCCAAATCTGATGGGCAATCGAGCATTAGAGTCCATCGATATGAAACCCTGATCAAAAAGTCCCAAACCAGTGGACTCTTGACCCCGGTACCCAAAATGTGTGGAACTCATGATTAGAGAATCCTGATTCTTGATCACAGAGTTTCAGATACGTAGGACTCAAAGTCCATGAGCATTAGGACTCTTCACCAGCCATCAGATCAGATAGGAACCTCTAATGTGTGTGACCCCGCAGGTTCGAACCTAAGCCGGTAGCACAGGAACCAATTCCTGTACTAATCAAAGTAACCATCTAGCAATGGTACCTGACGTTCAGATAGGTCGAATAGTTGCAATCGTAATATTCAGAATCTACGTGAATATGATTACTGTATAATTCATCTTTTTGACACCTGTGTTTAGGACGACTCAGGATTAAACTGTCAACCCTGATTAGCTCATCTGAATCATGCTCAACTCAAACAGTCCTGTGACTCCTCACTAGGACTACCCTGGCCAAAGTTTTGCTAAATTAAAATATGACTGTACACAGCTCCTGAACTGGAGTGGTCAATCCCATCTTGACACACACACCGACAAGTCAAGTACTTGACTACACCCAGCAGCCTTCTGTCACTGAATTAAAAATTCAGGTAGTCCAGTGCCTAAGTGCAGTGAGTTGCTTGCAAGTCACCATGGCGGTCTCAGGTCAGAGGGACAGTTATACCCATATCCCATTGGAGCAAATCTTGATAGCAGAAAAAGCTCCAGAGTCGGTCACGTTCAGTGCAGATGTACCCTTACATCTCACCTGTATGCCATACCAGTATCTCCATACTCCTTGGTTAAGAGGACAACCAACCCATATGGCACACAACGATCTATGCTTGATAAATGTTGTCATCCTTGGTAACAATGTATCATTTGATCGCGAACAGATTAAAAGACTAAACGACAAATCCTCCTTTATCAAGTCTAAATAGTCCTAAGGACTTCACCACAACACAGGAGTTCATTAGAAGATGAAATAATTTGTGATGAAAAATACCAAAATAATTTTTATTTATTTATAATTCATATACTAATACAAAAAAGAGCACAATCGTCAATAGGCTGATGATTGGCTTTGGGATACTATTCCCAACAATAGGAGTACATCGTTACTGAATAAGTGACTCATCTGCTAAGCACTCTACTCTCAAGAGCAGCTCGCGAAACGTATGGGCATAAATATCCCTCAGACCTGAGATCACCATAGTGACTTGCAAGCAACTCACTGTACTTTAGTGTTGGACTATCTATATTTCTAATATAATGACGGAAGGCTACTGGATACAGTCAAGTACTTATGAAGTCTATATGTGGATCAAGATGGGATTGACCCCTCTAAATTATAAGAGTTAATATATCACTATATTATAATGTAGTAAAATCTTAGCTAGGATAATACATGTGATGGATTTGAAAGATTGAAATACAATGTGGATGACTATTTCAGGGTTGATAGTCAAATCCTAGATCACCTTGAGCATTAGGGTCAAAGGGATGAGTTATGTTGTAATCAGATGTCAAGATTCTTGAATATTGCTTTGCAATTATTTGATTTATCCGAATGTCGAGTATCATTGCTAGGTGGTCACTTCGATTAGTATAGGAAGGAGTTTCTATGATACCGACTTAGTGTTTGAACCGATGGAGTCACGCACAAAAGTCAAAAAATATAAAAAAAAATTGACTAAATATTTATGTATTCAATTTGAATGTATGAGACTTGATTGAACATATAGATTAACTTAATTAAAAATTAAGTTATAGGTCATATGGAATTAAACACTGACTATGTTCAGCTAGCATTGTGCATGAGGTGCGGGTTTGACTCCGAGGATAAATTAAATCAAATCAATAATCCAAGTAATTATGAGAGATTCAATTTGAGTCCTAATTACTTTACATCAGATCTAATTTATTTAAATTTAATTTTATTAAGACTTGATTGGGTTAATTTATCAAGTTGGACTTGAACAAGAATCCTGATTGGATTAGGATCAGCAGCCTTTTTGAAATTGATTCAAATCGAATTCGAATTGAATTCAAATTGATCCAAATCTAAATCACATCTAATTTGATTCAGTTAGCTACATTTTTCAGCTATTTTCTCACCATATGGACTGACCAAGATAGTTGAGAAGGGACTGAAAACAGCCCCCTCCCCTAGGCCATGCGGCATTATGAAGGGAGGTGCAAGTTGGCATCTCTCCTACTTGGATTGGGATTTCTTGTGCTTTAAGGAGTTTAGATTTGATTCAAATCTAGAGAGTTCTTTTCCTAGCACCTAAAGGAGTTTGATTTGATCTTGGACCTCTTGCCTATATAAGGAGGGGTGTGGAGAAGAGAAATAATCAATCAATCAATCAATCTAGACATGAGAAAGGCTTGGGCATCCCTTCTCCTTGGGTGTCACCTCTCCTTGGGCATCTCTCTCCTTCTTAGCATCCTCCCTCCCTTTGTGGTGGTGTGTGGGCTGTTCCAAGGCCTTGAGATCAGATCTCAAGTGTTTATCTCCCTCTTCTCTAAAGAAGACGTTCATCCCTCTCTTCTACAGAGTTTGGTGTGCATGCGATGTAGAGGATCCGTACATTCGGATCTCATGAAGCATATTGATTGAGGAGCTTCTTCAATCTTGATCCTTTTTCACTGCAAATCAAGATAAGAATTCATAAATATTATGAAAAATTTTAATTACTAATCTATTCTTCCTCCTGACATCCGATGCGATCAGATAAATTTTTTCTTTAATTGGTATTAGAGCCAGCCCTGTATGTCATGATCGCATAGTCAAATTTTAAGATTTTTTTAATTTTTCTGATCTAGTTTTTGTTAGAAATTGCTATGGTTTCATACGTGTAATTTAAAATTTTTTTAAAACTTTATACAACAAAAATAAATAAATTAAAATATTTTTAATTTAATACACATATCAGATCTGATTTGAAAACCATGCTTAGGATCTTGACACAAACAAGAGATCTTGATCTAAAATCTAAAAAAAAAAACAAACATCAGTAAAATAAAAATGGAGATCAGATCTCCATACCTTCGGATCTTGCGGATATCCAAGATTTTGATCGTAGCCATGCACACGTCTGGCCTCTGCTGGTATCCACATGGAGATGCTTGATCAAAGCACTGAGATTATTGATATGCTAGCATCTTACAGATCTCGCTCCTCAGCCTTGGATTTGAATCTCTTCTTCTAGATCTCGAAGAAAATGATCGTTGTGCAAACTCCTTCGTGCAGATCTAACGAGATCTAAATCAGATCATCAAAAAGAAAAGAAGAACTTTTCTTCTTCTCTTCTTCTCTTCCTTTTTCTCTCCAAGATCTGATCACCATCAGATCATGGTGTGGAGGTGAAGGAAGAAAGAAAGGAGGTGTTAGAAAGAAGTTGTGCGGCAAGAAAGAAACACACCTCCTAAAAATGCATGCCACCTCTCTTCTCTCTTAATTTTTGTCGCACAAAAAGAAAGCCCTCATACCCCAAAAGAGATAAGATCAGATCTTATCAAAATAAGGTATGTGTGGCATGGAAAAAATGGAAGGAAAGAGGATGTGTGATAAAGAAAAATCGCATGAGATCTCTCATGCAATTCTTAGCACATGGCCTACCTTTTCCTATGTTTTTGTCACACAAAAAAATATCCCACACCCCTTTTCTAAATAGATTAGAATGTCTTCTTGATAAGGTATCTATTCAAATCAAATTTGGATAGTTGTCTTAAGGTGAGAGAGTCCCAGAAGGATGTTGGCACCCCTCCACTCTTCATGCATGCAAGAAGCAAAGGGCGTGCATCTCCATGCACGCCCTCCCCTTCTTTGCATGAGATCTAGAGAGAGACTTCTAGAGAAATTAGGCTCTCTGAGTCATAGTTCATCTGACTCAAATTTAATCTCAATCAGATTCAAATTGAATCCAACTCAAGTCAAATTCGAAAGGCTGTCAAACCTGATCCTATCAAGCTTGAAATCCAAATCTAATTTGTATAATTAAACCCAATTAGTATTAATATAAATCAAATATAATTAAATTAAATTTGATTTAAATTAATTAAGACTTGATCTATAATTTAGTCAGTCTAATAAAATTATAACACTTATAATTAAGTCCTTACGCTAACAATTAGCAGCTGCCAAAACTGTAACGATTACAAATTAACAATTTCTAAAATTCAAACTATCAATCCGATTGATAATTTGAATATGATCTAAACCATTGATTAGGTCATGCTCCTTTTGTGTGTGACCCCTCAAGTTCTATTCTATCTGATAGTGAGATATATCGTGATCTCCATCACAGTATTATCAAAACTCTTTTCGATGGGCTGAAATGAGTCCAACTCATCTCAACAAGGATCATTGATCTGAAAATAATCTTAGTGAATTCTCACGATCTCTCAGTGATGCCTAATAGTATGTAGTGGCAACTCAATAGAATAGAAAAGATGAACCCCTAGGTACAGTTATCGTATGATACAATCCCTCTATTGTGAGTCCTAACTAGACGAAGATCATGGAGAACTCGTCAAACTCCATCTCAGTCATATGCTAGACTGGCTTGATTCAAGTTTATCTGTTCCAGTATTCGTTCTTGCTTTGATCAGAGACTTCCTGAACTCAGTCTTTTGAATTATATAGGACTACTTTTCTACCAAGATTGATAGATTTCATCTAGGTGCATCCTACTCCAAACAGTGAATCTGAACCTACAATAGCCAACATACACAGCAAAGATTTAAATGGCTAGGGACCAAGTAAAAATACAGTTAAACTAAGTAGCCTTACTGTGAATAGCCAACACACTGTAGGTCAAAGGATCAGTTACACCACTACAGCATCAAAAAAATCACTGATGAGTGAGTAGACATCCAAATAGTTTCTCATGTTGGTCATGCTTAGTGTAAGTTGTTCTCTAACAACTACCTGCATTCTCACCCCAGTGTCTCCATACCACAGACTCGAGACTTATCTATCCAAAAAAGGAGGTGATCCATGCATCGATCTTGAATGGATTGATCACTATCCTCCATGACGATCTTTCGATCGAAAGTATTTAGAACTTAACCACTAATGATGTATGTCTCAAATTCTTAACATTTTGAGAATATACAAAATTATCTTTGTTAATTTTTAGGATAAATCATGGACACATATGACATGATTGGTTATCAAGACTATCCATCAAGTATAAAATATGTCCTAGAGAAAGGTATGTGTCTGCCAAGATTGGCTTCTAAGGCACACATCTAACAAACTTTCACTTGCATTAAAATCAATCTGTCATATACCTAAGCCCCATTTTCTAAAGACAGGCTTCGGTGTTTAGCTGGCTAAGTGACTCGGGCCCACCATATCTTATGTGGAGTCTACTCTCTGCACCTCCATGTATTTCTACTGGTGGTAATTGCGTATATCCCTACTCTATGTGCATGGACTTCTGGTAAAATCTTGGCTCCTTAGCAAGGGCTATGGACCATTATCTTTGCAGTACAATATCATAACATCTAATGGTATGACTCCAGTTTTGCAACCATTATATGAACCAGATGCATCCTGCACATCTATAGTATATTTAGCTTCCATTGGTCGATTATCTGGAATCTTTCCAAAATATCGAACCAACATTACTCAAGAATACATGCTAATGTAGATATTTTACCATCAGCATCAGTGTATCCTTCCACTTTTAGCTCTATCCCTTCTTCAAAAATGAGAAATAAGCTCTTAGTGCTTCTTAAGTACTTAGGGATATTTGAAGGAACTAGATCTAGGGTTTCAGGGTTAGATCTTGAAATTTTTTCAAGATCAGGCAGCGAAAGACTAAAATAAATCAAAATTTATCTTATAAAATTAGAGAATCTCTAGATCTAAGATCCTATTACATGATTATTACATGGGATTAAATCATGAAATTAAAATATAAAGAGCAAGAACTACATATAGATCATATCAACATATTTCTATACTACATCTAATGTATGTAAAATATAATAGATCAGATCTATTACCTTGCAAGTTAGACATTCTAACTTTGCTGATCTAGGCTTGAGGATGATGTTGTGAGCCGCACATGCATCCGACCTCTAGGAGTCATCCACACGAGCCCATGAATCACGATTAGAAGTCCTGATCCAGAAAATCAGCACAGTATGCTAGTACTGTGCTGATCCTTCTTCGACGGTCGATCAGATACCTCCTTCTTCTTGATTTAGACTCTTCCAAAGATGAGAAGTAGGAGAAGGAGTTTTAGATGAGATACTCTCAGAAAGCTTGCAGATGGAGGAAGGGAAGAGATGAACCCAGCAACTCTAGAAGAAGACACTCTTTCTCCATGAACCCAGCAACTCCAGACACCTAGTTTTGTGTCTATTAGATCTCCATGCCCCAAGACTCTTTCTCCTTGATTTTTGGACACCTTAAAGGTCTCTCAATTCTCTATGTTCTACAAAAATTTTATAAAAAAATTTATTTTAAATAGAGAGATATGAAGAGTCCTTGTCTAGGTCAAATACCTAGTCAAGGATTATCCAAACAAGGCAAGACAAGGGGCGCCCAACTCTTGGGCGTCCCCTCCTTTTTCTACCATGGACCATCAACAAAGGGTCATATTATGTGCCATAAAATTCATAAAAATTTCAAAAAAAATCTAAGTAAAATCAGTGCCATAAGGAAAGAGTTTTGGTTTCCTAAAACTCTATCTCATAGAATTTGAAATCCAAACTAATTCCTACTTTGACTTGATCCACAACCACATTCTATGTACGAGAGAAAGAGAGGAAAGCTTTGGGAATGCATGAAGGCCTAGGAGAGAAGGTTTTGTCACACAAAATAAGAGAGAGTGGGCGTGGGGGGCTAAGGTGGCGCAAGGTGGAATCCTAGTCTTACTAGGATTCAATCTATGACTTGTTTAAATTTGATTTCTCAAACCATATCAAACCAAAACCAAATCAACCCAATTAAAATAGGCCTTAATCCAATTAAGAACTTAATTTAATTAGATTAAATTAGATTTAAATTAGATTTAATTTTTTAATCGAATTAAAAATTAGGTTGACCTAAGTCTTAATTGAACTAGGACTAGTTTTTCCTTGCACTTGGCTTATCCAATAAACCAATTGGACTTGATCCAATCAAGCCCAAACTAAATCTAATTAAATTATATTTAATTAGACTTAATTTCAACCCATTGGCTTAACCAAATTAAGCCAATTAGTAATCAAATTGCTAATCGATCTTCTTGCAACACTTGCACTAGGTTAAATGTCAATCCTATTGATCGTTTAACCCTAGAATGATTCTTAATCGTTGATCAACCATCTGATTGGATCATGAACTCTAATGTGTGTGACCTCATAGGTCTAAACCTAAGCCGGTAGTATAAAAATAAATTTTTATACCAATCAAAGTAACCATTTAGCAATGGTACCCGATGATCGGATAGGTCGAATGTGTAGAAAAACATCCTTAGAACCCATGCGGATATAGTTTTCATATAATTCATCCCCTTGACCAAAATGCTCATAGGACACTTCAGTGTTCAACTGTCAACTCTGATCAGGTTGTCCACATTGTATTTCAAAATATCAAATCTATCTGATAGATTATCCTGATCAAGATTTCGCTAAATTGAAATACAGTGACTCATTCTTCTCCAACTCTTGGAGTGGTCAATCTCATCTTGATCACACTCCGACTTCACAAGTACTTGACTGTGCCCAGAAGTTTTTCATCACTGAATTAGAAATTCAGTTAATCTAGTACCAAAGCACAGTGAGTTGCTTGCAAGTCACTGAGGCAATCTCAGGTCTAAGGGATACTTATACCTATATCCCATCAGAGACATTCTCGACAGCAGAATGCTCTGGAATTGGTCATGTTCAATGATGATGTACCCTTACATCTCACCTGTATGCCACACCAGTGTCTCCACACTCCTTGATTAAGAGAACAACCAACCTATATGGCCTATAGCGACATATGCTCGATAGAAGCTGTCATCCTTATTAACAGCCTATCATTTGGTCGTGAACAGTTTTAAGGACTAATCGATAAATCTTCTCTTTATTGAACCTAAATAGTCCTAAGGACTTTATCATAACAATGGAGTTCATTAGAAGATGAAAACTTATGATGAAAATACCAAAAAAATATTTTATTTATTAACAAATCAATTACAATACTTAGTTACTCAACCATCAATAGGCTGACGATTAGCATTTGAGACATATTTTCCAACAACTCCTACTTGTCCTAAAGCCACTCAGCATAGTATCTAATACCCATCTTCATCTTGCAGTTGTCGAACTCCTTTATTGCCAAGGCTTCAGTGAAAGGGTCGGTCAGGTTCTCCTTTTCATCGATCTTCTGAAGGTCAACGTCACCTCGATCCACGATCTCCCAGACTAGGTGGAAGCAGCGTAAAATGTGCTTCATCTGCTAGTGTGCTTTGGGTTTTTTTGCCTGAGCTATGGCATTAGTGCTGTCGCAGTAGAGTAGGACCAGACCATCGAGGGAGGGTGCTACTCTAAGCTCGGTGATGAATTTTCTCAGCCACATAACTTTCTTCGCGGCATCCGATGCTGTGATGTACTCCACCTCACAAACAAAGTCTGCCACAGTATGCTGCTTGGATCTCTTCCAACAGATGGCTCTACCATTCAGAGTAAAGATATAACCCGACATGCTTCTGCTGTCATCATGGTCAGATTGAAAGCTGGAATCTGTGAACCTCATAAGTTTTAGATCTGACTCGCCATAAACTAACCATTAGTCTTTAGTATTTCTTAAATACTTAACGATAGCTTTAACCACTTTTCAGTGATTTTCTCCAGGATCAGATTGGTATCTACTCACTACTCCTAGTGAGTATGCTACATCTGGCCTTGTACATGTCATGGCATACATGATAGATCCCACAGTCGAAGCATATGAGACTCTACTCATACGCTCTCTCTCTTCAAGAGTTGTCGGACAATCCTTCTTAGAGAGAGAAATTTCATGGCCTATCGATAGATAGCCCTTCTTAGAATTTTCCATGCTGAACCTCTTCAGCACAGTGTCTATGTACGTGGAATACGATAACCCAAGCATCCTTTTAGATCTATCCCTATAGATCTTCATTCCTAGGATGTAGGATGCTTCACCCAAGTCCTTCTTGGAGAACTACAATGACAACCAAACTTTTATTCTCTGTAGTGCAGAGATGTCATTTTCGATTAAGAGGATGTCATCCACGTACAAGATAAGGAATACCACAACTAGACCATTTGTCTATTTATAGATGCAGGGCTCTTCTCCGTTCTTAACGAAGTCATAATTCTTAACGAAGTCATACATTTTGATCACCTTATCAAAATGTATGTTCCAACTCCAAGAAGCTTGCTTCAATCCATAAATAGATCTCTGAAGCTTGCACACCTTGGACTCATCTGTGGATGTAAACCCCTCAGGTTGTATCATATATACCTCTTCGATCAGCTCTCCATTCAGGAAAGCTATCTTTACATCCATCTGTCAGATCTCATAATCCAGATGGACAGCTATTGCAAACATTTTCTGAATAGATTTGAGCATTGCCACAGGGGAGAACGTCTCGTCATAGTCAATACCATAACATTGACGATACCCCTTGACAACTAGATGGGCTTTATAGGTCTCCACCTTTCCATCTGTGCCCCTCTTCTTTTTGAAGACCCATTTACACCCAATGGGTTTAACCCCTTCAGGTGGGTCAACCAATGTCCATACATCATTGACCTTCATGGACTCCATTTTAGATTGCATGGCTTCAAGCTATTTCTCAGAATCAGATCTCTGCATTGCATCCATATAGGTGATTGGATCTTCATCGTTCTCATCGAGTTCGATGGGATCACCATCCCGGACCAAGAAACCATAGTATTTATCCGACTGATGTGATACTCTATCAGATCGCCTTAATGGTGCAGGTACATTGGGCTCCAGATCTGATCTAATCAAATCTGACTTAGGTTCAGCTATTAGTGTCGGTCTTTCTACCTATTGAACTTCATCAAGTTCAACCTTAAAGGCAACAGTTCCTTCACCAAGGAACTCCTTTTCTAAAAAGGTTGCCTTAAGGCTGACGAACACCTTTTGTTCATCAGCATGGTATAAAAACTATCCTTTGATCTCTTTGGGGTACCCTATGAATGTGCATTTGTCAGACCTAGGTCCAAGTTTATCTGTAACTAATCGTTTGACATAGGCCGGGCACCCCCAGACCTTGAGGTGTGAAAGTGCTAGCTTACGCCCTGTCCATATCTTATATGGAGTCTTAATTACAGACTTACTTGAAACCCTATTTAACAGATAACAGGCCGATTCGAGTGCATATCTCCAAAAGGATATCGGCAAGCTAGCAAAACCCATCATGGATAGAACCATGTCTAACAGAGTCCGATTTCTCCTTTCAGACATACCATTATGCTGTGGTGTTCCTGGAGGAGTCCATTGGGAGAGAATCTCATTCTCTCCTAGATATGTGAGAAACTCACCAGAAAGGTATTTTTCTTCTCGATCAGACCGAAGAGTTTTAATACTCTTTCCAGTTTATTTTTCTACTTCACTTCGGAATCGTTTGAATATTTCAAATGAATCCGACTTATATTTCATCAGATAGACATATCCATATCTGGATAGATCATCCATGAAAGTAATGAAGTAGAAATAACCACCTTTAGCACTTATGCTCATGGGCCCGCATACATCAGTATGTACTAGGCCCAAGAGCTCAGTAGCTCTCTCACCTTTTCTAGTAAAAGGTGACTTGATCATTTTATCAAGAAGACAGGACTCACAGGTTGGAAGTGATTCACAATCACTGACTTCAAAGATTTTCTCTTGAGTCAACCTGTTTATCCTGTTCTTTTTTATATGACCTAGCCTACAATGCCATAAGTAGATATCTGATACACTATCTAATCTAGAGTGCTTGCTTGTAGAATAGACTACGTTAACAGATTGTGATAATATATACACACTATTGTTCAAATATCTACAAAAAATAGTAACACCATTCATAATGATATTACAAACTTATTTCTTTATTGAAATTTCATAATCATTTTTGGCCAGAAGGCTTACAGAAATAATATTTAAAAAAAAACTGAGACAGAAATGACAATCATTAAGAATAATGGTATGGGACTCAAATACAAGTTTTAAGATTTCTAATGCTAGAACTGGAACTGGTCTTCCATCTCCAACATTCAGGAACCTCTCATCTTGCTCGAATCTCCTACTAACCTGCAACCCCTACAATGAATTGCAAATATGGTAAGGGCTATCGGTATCCAATACCCAGTTAGTTATATCAAAAATAGAGAAATTGCAAGGAGTTATCATATAAATACCTTGCCCAGCAATAGCTTGCTTCTTTCTCTACCTGTTCGGATCCAGGGAGGCAATGTACTAAGGATAATTCCTCTTTCAGTGCCTCCGCTTCTTGCAAAGAAGCATTCAGCTTGACTTTTATCGGGCTTGATCTTTCTGGTCTAGTCCTGCACTGATGTTCCAGCCTGAACTTGCACCTTCTTTACTTTCTTCTTCTTGTTCTTCTTTTCTTTCTTAAAGGGTCGAGAATCAGAAGATGAACCTCTCATTAAGTTCACCAACTCCTTGTGGAGTTGGTGATCCTTCTCAAAGTTCTGAATCAACCCTAATAACCCATGGTAGTTTACTTCAAGCTTTATCATTCTATAATGAGTGAGAAATGGGAGATAAGACTTGGGCAGCGAGTTCAGTATTGCATCTTTCCCAAGCTGCTCATGCAAGGAAAAGTTGAGCTTGCTCAAACGCTCCATCAGCTCGATCATGTACAATACATGATCAGTGACAGAGGCACCATCCCGCATTTTAGCATTGAAGATGGCACAACTAGTCTTATGCCTCTCCACGTCATCGGGTGTGCCAAAGGCTACCTCCAACACTTGAAGCATGTCTTTTGGCTGAGTCATCTCAAATCTGCGACTGAACTTGTCACTTATGGCAGCCAGCATGATGCAGCACATCATGGTCCGGTCACTGAGCCACTTCTGATAAGTGTCTCTAACTGTTCCATGTGCATTGGCAGCTGGCTCCTCAGGTGCAGGATCCGTTATTACATATAGGATCCGTTCATACTCCAAGACTATCTTCAACTTTCGATACCAACTACCGAAGTTGGGTCCCACCAACTTATCATTGTCCAACAATGATCGGAGCGATAGGGAAGTGGCCATATCTGCACAAAGAAAAATCATAACCTAATTAGTAATTGATTCATTAAACCTAAAGATTTGAACTTTAATCAAAAGATTTCTCTCACTATTTTATTTGAATTGATAGCCTCTACCTCTAATTCGAAGAATTATCCTAATCCTTAGTGGGTACTAGAATCCACTTAGACTGCACACAAGCCCAACTTTGGTTGGCCCACCCACGTACATCTAAGGATAAGTTCATAATCAATTGTTTCTCTAAATAATTTTTAGTAATTTTAATTTTGCCCCTATCCCTTATCAGTAGGCTTTGGCCTTCACTGAAAAGGTCTGGTTAGGTCCAACCATTAACATGACCATACTTGGCCCATCTAGCCAATGAATGATTAGGCCCAACTTTGGTTGGCTAACCTAACCACTATTTAGAAAGATGCAGTCAAGAAATCATATTATGAATGACAATTCTATCAGCCGATAAGCACCAGGCCTTTGGGCCTCCAATGATTATCCAACTGATGGACCCATTATCATCCACTTAATGGGAGGCTATGATCTAGTTATCACTATAACTATTTTATTTTAAAGACCTAAAAATTTTAAAAGATTTAATTAATTTAGAGGATGAGATCAGACAAACCAGCTTATCATGATCCTCCCACTGGCTTCACCAAGTCAGCTTAAGGGAGACCATTAAAAGGGCTGGTCTAGGAGCACCTAAATCAGTCATCCTGATTTACCTAGCTGACATGGGTCAGCTCGAATAGTCAAGTGATCTGATCAAAATATAATTTCACCAAGAGACCAGATAAGTTCGATCGATGGGAGGATCTGCCAAAGCTTGCCTTAGACACCATTAGAAATGGCCAGGTAAGCGGGCTGCCAATTAAAAATCACCGGTCTGGTTTATCTTAGACACCAACTGGTTTAATTAGTTTTGATTAGATCAACCTAACAGTTCATGCTAGACCGTTTAGCTAAAAATCAAGTCCATTTGGTTCTCGTTAAAGACATGGACTTGACCAACTACAACTATTATAATTGATCTAGAGAATCCTTGACCTAATCTAAGATAACAATTGATTAGATTTAATCAATTCTCTAATTAAGTCCATCTTTAATCTAGCTTTAGGTCTAACCCAATTAATGGACCTAATTTCCACTAATCCACTAACCCAATGTGTTATGGTTTGTGTCTTAGGTTCTTCAATTCACAATCCTAGAACCTAATCAAACAACTTCTTAATTCTCAATTAAGTTTTGGGCTGAGGGTTGAGGTTCGACTTTTTTGAAAATAATTTTCATGTTTGTAAAATATTTTTACAACATCGTTCTACCAACCAAGTTGCATGTTAGATTCATAATCAAAATGCAAGTAAAATAAGTATGAAACTACTTTAGATGTAATCTAAACAGATTCATGTAATTGAAATAATTTCAACTTTAAACTGCACAAATTTTTCAGACAAATATATGATGGTTCTTTATGCAGAAATTATTAACAAAAAAATTTTATTTTATATTTAAATATCTTTTAAATTTAATAAATCATAAATTTAATCTAGATCATATTTAACAAATTTATGATTGAAGATAGATCTACACGAACTAGGACAATCTTTGCACTGTATGGGATAAACCTTACAGCAGGACAACCTACAGTTCGTGATTGATCTAAAAATTTTAATTTTAAATTTAATAATCAGATTATAAATTAGATCTAATCTATGAAATAATCTAAGCATGTATAAATAATCATGTAATAAATAACCTAGGCTCTGATACCAATTGAAGGAACCAGATCTAGGGTTTCAGGGTTAGATCTTGAAACTTTTTCAAGATCAGGCAGTGGAAGATTAAAATAAATCAAAATTTATCTTATAAAATTAGAGAATCCCTAGATCTAATATTCTATTATATGATTATTACATGACATTAAATCATAAAATTAAAATATAAAGAGCAAGAACTACATGTTGATCATATCAACATATTTCTATACTACATCTAATGTATGTAAAATATAATAGATCAGATCTATTACCTTGCAAGTTAGATGTTCTAACTTTGCTGATCCGGGCTTGAGGATGATGTTGTGAGCCATACATGCATCCGACCTCTAGGAGTCATCCACATGAACCCACAAATCACGATCAGAAGTCTTGGTCCAGGAAATCAGCACAGTATGCTAGTACTATGCTGATCTTTCTTCGATGGTCGATCAGATGCCTCCTTCTTCTTGATTTAGACTCTTTCAAAGATGAGAAGTAGGAGAAGGAGTTTTAAATGAGACACTCTTAGAAAGCTTACAGATGGAGGAAGGGAAGAGATGAACCCAGCAACTCTAGAAGAAGATATTCTTCTTCTTCTCTTTGCTCTAACCCAGACACCTAGTTTTGTGTCTATTAGATCACCACACCCCAAGACTCTTTCTCCTTGATTTTTGGATGCCCCAAAGATCTCTCAATGTTCTGTGTTTCACAAATATTTCATGAAGAAATTAATTTTAAATAGAGTGATATGAAGAGTCCTTGTCTAGGTCAAATACCTAGTCAAGGATTATCCAAACAAGACAAAACAAGGGGTGCCCAACTCTTGGGCGTCCCCTCTTTCTTTTTCTGCCATGGATTATTAGCAAAGGGCGTATATTATGTACCATAAAAGTCATAAAAATTTTAAAAAAAAATTTGAGTAAAATCAATGTCATAAGAAAAGAGTTTTGGTTTCCTAAAACTCTATCTCATAGAATTTGAAATCCAAACTAATTCCTACTTTTACTTGATCCACAACCACATTCTATGTAAGAGAGAAAGAGAGGAAAGCTTTGGGCATGCATGAAGGCCTAGAAGAGAAGGTTTTGTTGCACAAAATAAGAGAGAGTGGGAGTGGGGGGCTAAGGTGGCACAAGGTGGAATCCTAGTCTTATTAGGATTCAATCTATGACTTGTTCAAATTTGATTTCTCAAACCAAATCAAACCAAAATTAAATCAATCTAATTAAAATAGATCTTAATTTAATTAATAATATAATTTAATCAGATTAAATTAAATTTAAATCTAATTTAATTTTCTAATCGAATTAGAAATTAGGTTGACCCAAGTCCTAATTGAACTAGGACTAGTTTTTCCTTGCACTTGGCTTACCCAATAAACCAATTGGACTTGATTCAATTAAGTCCAAACTAAATCTAATTAAATTATATTCAATTAGACTTAATTTCAATTCATTGGATTAATCAAATTAAGCCAATTAGCAATCAAATTGCTAATCGATCCTCCTGCAACACTTGCACTAGGTTAAATGTCAATCGTATTGATCGTTTAACCCTAGAATGATTCTTAATCATTGATCAACCATCTGATCGGATCATTAACTCTAATGTGTGTGACCTCATAGGTCTGAACCTAAGTCGATAGTATAGGAATAAATTTTTATACCAATCAAAATGACCATCTAGCAATGATCCCCGACGGTCGAATAGGTCGAATGTGTAGAACAACATCTTTAGAACCCATGCGGATATAGTTTCCATATAATTCATCCCCTTGACCAAAATGCTCAAAGAATACCTCAGAGTTCAACTATCAACTTTGATCACGTTGTCCACATTGTATTTCAAAATATTAAATCCATCTGATGGATTACCCTGGCCAAGATTTTGCTAGATTGAAATACAGCGACTCATTCTTCTCCAACTCTTGGAGTGGTCAATCCCATCTTGATCACACTCTGACTTTACAAGTACTTGACTGTGCCCAGAAGCCTTCCATCACTAAATTAGAAATTCAGTTAGTCCAGTATCAAAGCATAGTGAGTTGCTTGCAAGTCACTGAGGCAATCTCAGGTCTAAGGGATACTTATACCTACATCCCATCAGAGACATTTTCGACAGTAGAATGCTCTAGAGTTGGTCACGTTCAATGATAATGTACCCTTACATCTCATCTGTATGCCATACCAGTGTCTCCACACTCTTTGGTTAAGAGGACAACCAACCCATATGGCCTACAGTGACCTATGCTCGATAGAGGCTGTCGTCCTTATTAACAGCCTATCATTTGGTCATGAACAGTTTTAAGGACTAATCGATAAATCCACTCTTTATCGAACCTAAATAGTCCTAAGGACTTCATCATAACAATGGAGTTCATTAGAAAATAAAAACTTATGATGAAAATATCAAAAATATATTTTATTTATTAATAAATCAATTACAATACTTGGTTGCTCAACCGTCAACAGACTGACGATTGGCATTTGGGATATATTTCTCAATAATATTTTCATAGTAATCCAATACTCCCAACCTGAAATCGACTAATATCTACTCATGACTCTCATTGTTGCCCAGCTATGCAACCCAAGAGAGGGGGGATGAATTGGGTTTTTAAAAATTTAAACTTAACTTACAACTATGAAGATTATTTATCAATGAGCAAGATAGGTATAGAGAGTGTAATTTATGCTAGGATAATAGTTGGATGCTAGAATGCAAGAGAATGAAGAAGTTTGAAAGGAAAGTAATTGAGCACAATACAAACAAGAAGATTTATAGTAGTTCGGTGCCAACCTTGCACCTACATCCACTCCCCAAGCTCCTACTTGAGAATTTCAATCCACTAAACTGTATTCAACTTGAATACACTCATCGGAACCTCCGACTCTAGCTATCCCAAGCTAAACCACTTATTTCCTGGATACAAGCCAACCCAATACAATCCGATTCAAGGTTCAGATCAACCTTCCCACATTTTGGAATCTTTCCAAAATAAAAATAATAACTCAAAAAGAGTATTACAGTTAATTGCACAGAAATACAGATGAAGCTCTTTTAATGAGCGAATAAAGCTTTAAATATACTTTACACAATTTAAAGGAAGCTCTTTCTGATTTTCTCAAGGTGGTTGGAGACTTGAATGAGCTCTTGAGGAGTTGGTGAACTTGAATTAAAAGCTTTTTGAACTCTTTAAGTAGGCTCTTGCTTAAGATTGTAAGGAATGCTTGAAGAACCTTTTTTCAAATCTCTCTTTTCTTTTTTTTTGATTCCCTCCTTTAAGTCCCTTTATATAACTTCAAATAATGGTGGAGAGTAATCTGGGCTGAAATAGAATCGTTAGAGCACATTAAATGAGCATTAAATGCAATTGAAACGAATTAAAAACTAGCTGTTGCAAAATTTTTCCGTCACAGGGGTCGACTCATAGGGTCGACTCATGCTCATGGGTCAACTCATGGGGTCGACCTCTGTGGAACAGAACAGAAAATGACTGTTTTATAATTTTGACCTGCGAAGCAGCAGAGGTCGACTCATGCCAAGGGGTCGACCCATGGGGTCGACTCACAGAGTATGCCAGCCAAAATTTTTGCATGTCGTTCAGCCCTTTAAGCCATGAGTCGACTCATGGGATCGACTCAAAAATAGAAATCTAATTTTCTTACAAAATATACTTTCAAAAATATTAAAATTTCCTCCAATAGATTGCACGTCTTTTGTTCTTGCTCTTGAAGCTTCTGAATCAGGTCTTAATAAAATTATGATTTTGCCTCTAAAATGCAATAAATTTTTTTTCAAGCCAAAATCATTAGTAATCCCCTCAAATGCTTTGTAATCATCAAAATCAATTCAAGGAGCAACAATCTCCCCCTTTTTGATGATGACAAAATACTTGAGCAAAAGTATATATAAGGCATTGAATATGAATTTCAGATTTATGAAGATGCATTACTTGAATATTATAGTCAAGTATTGGAATGAGATACATCATAAGCAGTTTAAAGATAAATTTAAAATTTGCTTATAAGTGCATTTTCTTGGAAAGAAAAAGCTGATTTTGATTCTTTGGCATATGACACATGTACCTATTTGTTTAACAATTTACTTAATGTTCAATCTTTATTGCTTTTAGAATTGTTGCTTGATGTTCAATCTTTATTACTCTTATTGCTCAATCTTGATTTTGATTCTCTACTCTCTCTTTTTGGCAGCATCAACTAAGATTCTCTACTCCCCCTTTTTCTTTATTCCTTCCTTTTGATGGAATCAATTTCTTTAGCTTCCTTCTTTGATTGCTTGTTTCTTTATTGCTTATTGTTTTACTCCCCCTCAATATAGCAATCGAAAAAGATATATCAATTTGCTCATTTAACAGATATTGCTATTCAAGTATTTCATGATTTAAAGGTAACTCCATTTGATCACATTCAAGGACATTCATTGAAAGTCAAAGTATATATTTATATATATCAAAAGGTGACTGAATACATAAATGTTTCAAGACATAAGAGTTAGCTTAGAGTATAAAAGACATGGATAGAAACTATCCAAGAGTCAATCAGTCAACATTACATTACATGGCCCACAAGATAGATCCTAGACAAAAACTAAAGAAAGGACAGACTACACTGGATTTAATAGATATCATGACTGGAGATGGATTGGAGTCTGATGAATCAGAGATGGGGTGAGGAGATGAAGGATCATGTCCACGAGCTCGACCTTGATCGCGTCTACCTCTGCCACGGGTAGAGGTGCCAGCACGAGTGGAGGGGTGAGAAGATCCTGAAGGCTGAGAAGCAAAGGACTGAGCTACAAGTGAGAGTCTGATGGTGTCCAGAAGGTTCAAAGCTCTCGAAATAAATTGTAGCAATATAGTGAACTGAGTGAAAGCATGCTCACTAGAGCCCCTGATCTCTCTCCTCAGAAAGTCAAAACCACTCTCTAAGACTCCTCGCAATCTGGCTGCCTCCGCAGATAGGTCTGAGACCTTAGTGATGTCCTCATGCAGCTGTGGATGGGCTAGAGCTAACACTTGCCCTTGCAAGTCAAGCACTCTGCCAGTCAGTCTCAATACACAACCCTCAAGCTACTCGATGCGTACTGACTGATCAGTAATCATCTGGAACATAGTGGAGATATGGGAGATCAGTGTCTGATCAGATACACTGTGAGATGTCGCTCCCTGAGCAAAAGCTGAAGTGCCCATCTGTCGAGATAGTATGGAAGCTACATGCTGAGATATCATCTCTATCTGATCATCAACCAATCTGATCTCAGAAGGATGTGCTCTGCTGTCTGGCTGCTGAACTGAAGTATGCCTCCTGACAGACTCTGACGGCCCAGCCTCATAGTCAGAAACAAACTGAATATCTAGAGATACAGCCCTGTGATCATGGAGGGGTGAGGATGGTCCTTCCTCCTCTACTCTGTCCTCAGCTCTCTTATCTACACCTTTTATCCAACCACCATCAGTTTTGAAAAATCCCATGCAGTGCAAAGTATGGTGGTTGATAGTGTCAGAGTGAGATAGCCTAGCTACAGCCTCCCCCTCAAAGCTAACTCCGAACCTCCAAAATACTAAAGTGAGAGCCATACCAAAACGCAAACATGCCTTAGACCTATTTAAGGTCTCTCTCATAGCCTCAAACATCAATGCTGGGAGGTTCAGGAGGGTTTGAGTAATAACATGATACATAATGCAGATGTCCCGATCAGAGAGGAGATCATGTCTACCACTTCTAGGAAAAAATAACTTAGTTACTATGTGGTGTAGCAGCCTAATCTCAATGGAAAGAATCTTTGCCTCTAATTTGTTTAGGCTTCCAGTGAAGGTTCTCCCTAGAATAACATTTATTCCTTCCTCTTTAACTGGGAGTTCCATGTTTGTGTATCCCTCATAAGGTAAATGAAGAATTTCTCCAAAAAGCATAGGATCTAGGCTAATTTCTACACCCTTTACTGTGGATTTTACTATTTCATTACTGTATCCCAAATTCAGATAAAATTCTCTAACAAGATCTACATAAGTATTTTCTTTTAGGGAGCAGTAGAATTCCCAATCTTGATCCTTAATTTTTGATCCGATAGAGAACCCTTCCTTTTAAAAAAATCTAAAATCAATGTTTTTGCTGGGCTCTACCTTCCTATCGGAGAGGGATACCTTACTAGGGCTGATTGGAGACCTGATTGAAGCTAGAGCTGATGCAGGAGCAGGGTTTGAAGTAGAAGTGGTCTCGGTTGCTTGTCTCTTCCGGCGCATACTTTCCTCCAACCCGCAAACTGATTTCCTCCTCTATGGAAGCTTCATCTTCGGAGCCATTTGCGCAAGAAGAAATAGCAAGGAACTTAGGAGAGCAAATGTGAGGGAGAGATGAAGGTTTTTAGTGGAAGGATAAAAATTTTGGAGAAGTGGAGTGCCGATTTGGAGAAGACGGGTAGAGTCTAGGGTAAGCTCGACTCGCTCCAAATGAAGAAGGAGAAAGGGAGGAACTTGGTTCCAAGAGGATGATTTAGAAGGTGAGAGATGGTGGGAGAAGAGTTTTTGGGGAAAAACTTGGGTTTGAGGAAGAAGAGAGGAAGTCTTTTGGCTTGGTGGAAGGAAGAAGATGGAGAGTTGGGTTGGCTCAAGGGAGGATTTCCAACAAAAAAAAAGCGTCCGAAGGATTTAGTCAATATTACAAGTTTACCCTAGGGTCGATCCTAGGGGTCGACTCATGGCACAGAGAAAATCAGAAAAATAATGAAATAATTTTGAAAAAATTTGAAACAATAGGAGAAGTATGTTTACCCAAAAATTGATTATGAGAATGATAATTTTGATTTTTGATCTCAAAAGAAAAAGGATGAGAATTAAGCTAAAAAGATTTTTGGTGATGATACCTTGGAATCAGAGAGATACTCAAGCAGATGGATCAAGGATTCCTAGTTCTCTCCTAATTTCACAAAATCTATCTTCACTTAAGGCCTTGGTAAAAATGTCAGCTAATTATTTTTAGTACAAATATAGTCAAGAATTATATCTTTATTTTGGATATATTCTCTTATGAAATGATACCTGATTTCAATATATTTTGACCTAGAATATTGAATTGGATTTTTAGTGAGATTTATGGTACTAGTGTTATCACATCTTATGAGAGTTTCATTGAGTTTGATACTAAAATCTTCGAGTTGTTGCTTAATCCACAAAATTTGAGCACAACAACTTCCGACTGCAATGTATTCGGCCTCGACCGTAGACAGTGCTACCAAATTTTGTTTCTTGCTAAATCAAGAGATTAGGTTAACTCCAAGAAATTGGCAAGTTCCACTAGTACTTTTTCTATCTAATCTATATCTAGCAAAATCGACATTTGAATATCCTATTAAGTTAATTAGTGAGTCCTTAGAATACCATAATCCTAGAGTTTGTGTACCATTTAAATATCTAAGGATTCTTTTAACTGCATTCAAGTATGATTCTTTTGGATTTGATTGAAAGCGAGCACACAGGCAAACATTAAACATAATATCAGGTCTACTAGCAGTTAAATATAATAGAGAACCAATCATGTCTCTATAAAATTTTAAGTCTACACTTTTACCTTCTTCATCCTTGTCAAGCTTACATGTTGGGCTCATGGATGTGCCAATTGGTTTGGAGTTCTCCATTCCAAATCTTTTAAGTAATTCTCTTGTGTACTTGCTTTGGGTGATGGAGATTTCTTCCTTTGTTTGTTTGATTTGGAGTCTAAGAAAGAATATAAGTTTTTCCATCATGCTCATCTCGAACTCTCCCTGCATGAGCTTTGCAAAATCTTGACAAAGAGTTTCATTAGTAGACCCAAAAATAATATCATCGATATATATTTGTATCACTAATATATCATCTTGACTTCTTTTAATGAAAAGGGTTGTGTCTATATTTCCTCTTGAAAAATCATTATTGAGTAAAAATTTGCTTAACCTTTCATACCAAGCCCTGGGTGCTTGTTTCAAACCATATAGAGCTTTATTTAATCTAAAAACATGATTAGGAAAAGCATGATTTTCAAAACTTGGAGGTTGTTCTACATAAACTTCTTCAACAATATATCCATTTAAAAAGATACTTTTGACATCCATTTAGAATAATTTAAATTTCATAAAGCAAGCATATGCAAGTAGAAGTCTAATTGCTTCTAATCTAGCAACAGGTGCAAAGGTCTCATCAAAATCAATTCCTTCTTCTTGATTATAACCTTTTGCAATCAATCTTGCTTTATTTCTTATTACATTTCCATGTTCATCCAATTTATTCCTATATACCCATTTTGTGCCAATTATTGAATAGTTTTTAGGTCTTGATACTAAGATCCATACATTATTTCTTTCAAATTGATTAAGTTCTTCTTGCATTGCATTAATCCAATTATAATCTTTTTCAGCTTCGTCTATAGTTTTAGGTTCAAGATGAGAGACAAAAGCAAAATGATTGAGTGCATCTTTAAGTGAGAAATAAGTTCTTACACCATGTGTAGGATCACCAATAATTAGTTCCTTGAGGTGATTGTAATCATACCTCCATTCTTTGAGTAGATTGTTTGTACCTTGAGGTTGTTCTTGTCGTTCTTCACCTTCCTCATCTTGTTTGTCTTCATGTTCTTCATCATCTTGAATTATTGAATCTTTTAGATTGATCTCCTTTATCCCTTCTATAAGAGGATCTACATCATCAAAACCTTCATTCTTCCTTGAAGGAAGATCGTTAGATTCATCAAAGACAACATGAATTGACTCCTCTACTACTAAGGTTCTTTTGTTGAAAACTCTAAAGGCTTTACTAGAAGAGGAGTAACCAAGAAAAATTGCTTCATCGAATTTTGCATTAAATTTTTCTAATCTTTCTTTACCATTATTTAATACAAAATATCGACAATCAAAAATATAAAATTATGCAATATTTGATTTTCTTCCTTTCCAAAGCTCATAGGGAGTTTTCTTTAAAATTTGTCTAATTAAAGCACGATTCAATATGTAACATGCTGTGTTAATTGCTTCCTCCCAAAAGTATCTTGGAAGGTTGCTTTCACATAGTATGGTATGGGTTATTTCTTCAAAGATTCTATTTTTTTTTCTACTACATTTTGTTGGGGTGTCCTAAGTGTCGAAAAGTTATGGCCTATTCCTTTTTCATCACAGAACTTTTCAAAATCTTGATTTTCAAATTCAGTTCCATGATCACTTCGAATATTTTGAATTAAAAAACTTTTCTCATTTGTGACTTTTCGATAAAATTTAAAGAAAACTTGAAAAGTTTCATCCTTGTGTGCCAAAAGGAAACCCATGTAAAATGAGAGAAATCATCAATAATTACAAAATCATATCGTTTTCCTCCTAGACTGGTAGTTCTAGTAGGTCCAAATAAATCCATGTGTAATAATTCTAATGGCCTAGAAGTTGAAACAATATTTTTAGATTTGGATGAAACTCTTGTTTGTTTACCTAGTTGGCATGCATTACAAATTCTATCCTTTTCAAAGTTCAATTTGGGTAGACCAATAACCTATTCTTTCTTAATGGGTTTTGAAAGTGAATGCATGTTAATATGTGCAAGCCTACGATGCCAAAGCCAACTTGTCTCATTAATCTTAGCATTCAAGGATACTAGGCATTGCATGATTATTTTGGATAGATCATTCAAATCTACCATATAAATATTACCATGTCTATGCCCAACAAATTTAATACTTTCATTAACATGACTAGTTACAATGCAAACAGAAGATTCAAAAATAACTTTGTATCTTTTATCACAAAATTGACTGATGCTTAATAAATTTTATTTTAAACCATCTACTAATAAAATATTTTTAATATACTTGGAGGGAGTGATACTAATGTTATCTATACCGATGATCTTTTCTTTGCCATTGTCTCCAAAGGTAACCATCCCTCCATTTTTAGCATCAAGTGTGATGAATTAGAATTCATCATTAGTCATGTGTCTCGAGCATCCGCTCTCAAGATATCATTTTTGATTTGCTCCTTGGGATGCTAGACACACCTGCAAGCAAAAGTCTAGTTTTTACTTTAGGTACCCAAGCTTTCTTGGATCCTTTTTGGTTAGTCACAATGGTTCCTTTTGGAACCCATATTTTCTTTGCATTAGAATTTAAAAATTTGTTAGAGAGACAAGTGTATGACTTGTGACCTATTTTACCACATTTGAAGCAAGTAATGTTTGAGAACTTGTTGTTTGAAGAGTTTACATAGATATTTTTTAGAAACTTTTATTTCTTTAAGGGGTTGTAACCAAGACCAGCCTTATCATAAACAGCCTTTTGATTTTCAAGAATCATATTGAGTTTATTAGAACTTAAGGTAAAATTTTCAACTATTGATTTTAGCTTGGCAATTTCATTCTTTAAGTTCAGATTTTCTTGAAACAGGATAGATTTTTCATTTGAAATGCTCTCATTTTATTTTAGTAAAGATTGATTCTTTGATTTTAACTCTTTGTTCTTTACCCCTAGCTTCTTTAGTTCATCAATTAAATCATAAAAAGCTTCATGAAGTTCTTCAAAGGTAAAGTCAACAGGAGTTTCAGAATTTACTTAATTTTCATGTGCCATAAGGCACAAGTTGGCTTGTTCATTTGAGTCTTCTTCTTTGGAGCTTGACTCATCACTTTCACTCCAAGTAGCCATCATGGCCTTCTTCTTATACTTCTTGGGACCCTTCTTCAGTTGTGGGCATTCAGACTTAAAATATCCCGGTTTCTTGCATTCGTAGCAAATAAGGGGTTGGTCTTTATCATTTTCTTTGCTATATTTTCCTTTTGTGGGTGGCCTCTTCCTCATTCCTTATTTCTTTTTCCTCAAAAATTTCTTAAACCTTCTAGTAATGAGAGCCATTTCTTCATCCTGCTCTTCATTTTTCATATCATCAGTTTCTTCATCAAGTTGAGTCATAGATTTAATGGCGATTGTCCTCTTCTTTTTGACTTCTTCTTCTTGATGTTGTTTCATGCTCAGCTCATGTGTCATCAGTAATCCTAGAAGCTCTTCCAAGGGTAGGATGTTCAGATCCTTGGCTTCTTGGATAGCGGTCACCTTGTCTTTCCAAGTTCTTGGTAAGAACTTAAGAATCTTCCTCACGAGATCACTGTTAGAATAAGACTTACCAAAACTTTTTAAACCATTTATAATATCAGTAAAATGAGTAAACATTTTAGTTATAGATTCATCATGCTCCATTTTAAAAAGTTCATATTTATGCACGAGCATGTTAATTTTGGATTCTTTCACTTGATTAGTTCCTTCATGAGTTACTTCCAATCTATCCCATATTTTCTTAGCAGACATGCATATTGAAATATGATTGAATTCATTAGCATCTAGGGCACAATACAAGACATTCATGGCTTTAGCATTTACTTGAGCCATTTTCTTATCAACCTCATCCCATTCTTTTTCGGATTTGGTTGATTCCATACCGTCAATAATTTTAGTGGGTATGTGTGGTCCGTTTACTATGATACTCTACATATCATAGTCAAGTGCTTGAATAAAGATTTTCATCCAAGCTTTCCAATAGGTACAGTTTGACCCATTGAAAAGTGAAGGTCAGTTAGTGGACTGCCCCTCGGCTAGAGAAGTGCCAACTTGAGTTGCCATAGATCTTTAGCTCTTTGATTGGTTAAATCAAAGTAGGGCTAGAGCACCGAGCTCTGATACCACTTGTTGCCCAGCTATGCAACCCAAGAGGAAAGGGTGAATTGGGTTTTTAAAAATTTAAACTTAACTTACAACTATGAAGATTATTTATGCAAGGATAATAGTTGGATGCTAGAATGCAAGAGAATGAAGAAGTTTGAAAGGAGAGCAATTAAGCACAACACAAACAAGAAGATTTATAGTGGTTCAGTACCAACCTTGCACCTACATCCACTCCCCAAGCTCCTACTTGAAAATTTCAATCCACTAAACTATATTCAACCTGAATACACTCATCGAAACCTCCGACTCTAACTATCCCAAGCTAAACCACTTATTTTTTGGGTACAAGCCAACCCAATACAATCTGATTCAAGGTTCGGATCAACCTTCCCATATTTTAGAACTTTTTCAAAATAAAAATAATAACTCAAAAAGAGTATTATAGTTAATTGCACAGAAATACAGATGAAGCTCCTTTAATGAGCGAATAAAGCTTTAAATACACTTTACACAATTTGAAAGAAGCTCTTTCTGATTTTCTCAAGGTGGTTGGAGACTTGAATGAGCTCTTGAGGAGTTGGTGAACTTGAATTAAAAGCTTCTTGAACCCTTTAAGTGGGCTCTTGCTTAGGGTTGTAAGGAATGCTTGAAGAACCTTTTTTCAAATCTCTCTTTTTTTTTTTTTTTGATTCCCTCCTTTAAGTCCCTTTATATAACTTCAAATAATGGTGGAGAGTAATCTGGACTGAAATAGAGCCGTTAGAGCACATTAAATGAGCATTAAATATAATTAAAATGGGTTAAAAACTAGCCGTTGTAGAATTTTTCTGTCACAGGGGTCGACTCATAGAGTCGACTCATGCTCATGGGTCGACTCATGGGGTTGACCTCTATGGAACAGAACAAAAAATGATTGTTCTGTAATTTTGGCCTGCGAAGTAGCAGAGGTCGACTCATATGGTCGACTCATGCCAAGAGGTCGACCCATAGGATCGACTCACAGAGTGTGCCATACAAAATTTTCGCATGCCGTTCAGCCCTTGAAGCCATGAGTCGACTCATGGGGTCGACTCAAAAATAGAAAGCTAATTTTCTTACAAAATATACTTCCAAAAATATTGAAATTTTCTCTAATAGATTGTACATCTTTTGTTCTTGCTCTTGAGGCTTCTGAATCAGGTCTTAATAAAATTATGATTTTGCCTCTGAAATGCAATAAGTCTTTTTCCAAGCCAAAATCATTAGTAATCCCCTCAAATGCTTTGTAATCATCAAAATCAATTCAAGGAGCAACACTCATTGTAAGATATACTAAATCGAGTACATAGCATGGCATACACCCATGCCTAAGAGGATAATGAATCCCTCTTGAAGGTTTTAATACTGATCCCTTTCAGCACCTCTTCTATGTATTTGTCTGTGAAAACCAAACATCCTTTCAGGATCTATCTCTATAGACTTTTATTCCAAAAATATAGGGCTTTTGACCTAAGTCTTTGATAAAAAAATTTTATATGTAATCACATTATAATCGATGTCCGTATGGGACCCTCCTACTGACCTTCATGTAACTACATGATTCCTCTTTATTTTTTATGAAATCAAACTATTTGATCACATCATTAAAATAACTATTCCAACTTCAAGATTTTAGCTTAAAATCTATAAATAAACTTTTGCAGTGTGATCTCTATCACTGAAGTGAAATCCATAGGCCACTGTAAATAGATACCTTTCTAGATATCCATTCAGTGGAACAATCTACATATCCATTTCTTAGGGTCGATGTACAATATCACCTCGTTGTAGGTTTTGGAATCATCTCTATATTCCCAATCTCCCTCAAGAAATATTTTTTCTGAATCCATTGTAAGAATACCTAGTACCTTTCTAAAGGATAGGAGATCCTACTAGATCTACGAGGTGGAGGAGGTACTACATATACTGGCTCATCTTAAATAGATTGTACAGGTCCTGTGACTCGTTGTTTTTTAGAGACTCTCTCTTTGAGTTTATCCTCTCATTGTTTCTAAGAAAATAGTATAATTACTCATAATCACATTGTGAATCACTAGGAAGAAAAAGTGATATCCCAAACTCTTTTCGGATACCTCATAAATGAGCTCTTACAGACCTATCCTCTAACCTGTCTGCCATATCATATCTCATATGGTGTGGTGAAACCAACTTTAGATGGAACCTAATTTAAATTTTAAAATTTAAATCTTATTTCTAAAGAAATAATAGTTAAATTAATGATATTCATGATGGACTAGACCATATCTCATACAGTGCCATTGCTTCTCACAGATACTTTATTGAGCTGAGATGTACAAGGAGAATTCCATCATGAAACTATGCCATTCTCTTTAGGTAACCAATAAATTTTTTATTTGGTATTGCATCCTCGATCTGATCAAAGTACCTTTAGGGTTTTTTTGATTTTCTTTTCTACTTCACATCTAAATTTTTTAAACTTTTCAAAGTCTTCAGATTTGTATCTCATATATATACCTATACCATGACTGATCATCAATAAAGGTGATGAAGTAATGATAACCTCCTAGTCTAGCTTATTAAATGGGCCACACACATCATATGTGTACTAGGATAACTATCTCAGTGGTCCTATCCCTTTATCTCACAAAGAATATCTTGGTCATTAATCCTCAAAGAGATGATTCATAGACTAGATATGACTTAACAGTCAATGAGCCCAAAAGCTCATTTTCTTCAGTCGGTAAATTATTTCTTCTCATACATGACCTAGCCAAAAAAGCCATCTATATACTTCAGGTTATTTGGCTCTGAATATCTCAAACCCAATGGCATTCACTATTTGCTCGAACAAGTTCATAAATGCATCACCATGTAAATGATAAAGAACTAAATTCAAAACGGTAATCACTGAGGTTAGGTGCACACGACCATAGTGTAAGTTTTGCACCATTGCCGACTTAAAAGAGTCACTTCACCTTCCCTTAGTCCTCTTTCTTTCTTAAATCTTATACTAAAGTGCGTAATATGCACTAGAATCTAGTGAAAAAGAAAAAATCGTAAGATCAAATTTGAGCAATTCGACATACCTTCCAAAGACAGTCAATATTTCTTTAGGTTCTCCAGGTGTGTACCTCTGAATTTTTCAAGATTCCTTAGTTACCAACATATTGACCAATGCAGTTAAGGTGCTATAATATTTATTTATATAATAATTTCATAAACTACCTATATGAATCAAAGATTATAGGATCAAATCTATTAGCAATTTCTTATATATGATCATGTCGAGCTTCTCAAGCTCTTCAATATCTTTAAATATTGTCAAACAATAATCATGGACAGACTATCCATCACGTATCTCATGCACTGTGCAACTTTGATCATCTCATAACTATTGCAGACAAATCAGTATGTCATTAGCAGTCTACATATCTTTATGCATATATTGGATTTTATCAACTATAGAGTCCAATTTATAGCACCTAACCTAATTATCAATATCCAACCATTTATCAAATATAGCTCATTGACTATGGATTGGATAAGTTGATGACATTGGAATAATCTGGTCAAAAATATGGTTTAATTTCTAAAAGCTAAGAACTATTCTTAGATTTTTAAGCCATAATATGTAATTGATCTCGATTAAGTAGTTGATATCTAGGATTCAAGCTAGAGTATTGGAAGCTGACAGAATAAACTGCAAAGAGTAAGAATTTAATTAGATAATTGTACTTGAAATAATTTGTTCTAAAAATTTTAAAAACAAACAAAAGCTCCTACTAATTTTTTAAGTCTCTTATACTCCTCAAGTAGAGAAACAAAAATCCTAATGCGATAAGTAGTTCTAATGGGTGCTGCAGTCCTATCGATGAACGGTACCTCATCTAACAGTTATTGATGACACGTATACCAATGCATGGATAAGTGCTTGTCCGGATGCTTCTCCAAGCATGTTGCAGCGACATGATGTCTAAGTCCTGTGGCCTCACCAAACAGTTATTGGTACATTTCTTAGTTAAGTCTGATCCACCATTCACCAACGAGTGCAAAGCCATCATTGGGTCCCTTACCTAATAGTTATTAGACCCAACCCCATCTGTACCTCAGAGTATCTAATGCCAATAGAGTGGTTGCTTCTTTCCAATGCAACCGAACCACTGTAACTAGCTGAGAACGATCAATGCCAGAAAAGGCACCCACATCTTTACAACGGTGGAAGATCAGTAAACTTAATATTTAATGAGCAGATTTAGGTTTAGATCTCTTCTAATTAGTCACATACATCTGATATAGATGACTAATCTAGTTCAAATCAACACATCTTATGTCTGACCAACCTAGTCGGCATGGGTGAACTCGAGTCAACATGTAACCAATACAAAATATAATCTCCTAAAATAATTTTATACATGCATTTTTAAAAAATTTACAGCAAAATATACATAGATTAAATAATTTAATCTATAATACATGCATAAATCAAATCTAAAACTACCATACAGGATTTATGACATGACTAATATGCATGTATATAAATCTAAAATCTAAAATTCAGCAAGTATGGATCATATCTATATGTAATTAAACTATATCAAATTTATATTTAGATCACATCTAAATATGAATTGAGTTCAAAACTTAATACTTGAGCACAGGTATTAGATCATCACATCTGAAATCCATAGCAATTGATTCTTTATGATGATCGACAGCTGCACACATGTCCGATCTCTATGGATATCCATACGAAGCTCTTGTGCTGATCAATCTCTCTGAAAGTGCTAGCTCGTGATGTAGGAACCAGATCTAGGGTTTCAGGGTTAGATCTTGAAACTTTTTCAAGATCATACAGCAGAAGGCTAAAATAAATCAAAATTTATTTTCTAAAATCAGAGAATCTCTAGATCTAAGATCCTATTACATGATTATTACATAGCATTAAATCAGAAATTAAAATATATAAATATAGCATGAACTACATGTTGATCATATCAACATATTTTTATACCACATCTAATGTATGTATTAAACAATAGATCAGATCTATTACCTTGCAAGTTAGATGCTCTAACCTCACTGATCCAGGCTTCAGGATGATGTTGCAAGCCGCACACACGTCCGACCTCTAGGAGTCATCCACACGAGCCCACGAATCTCGATCAGAAGTCCTGCTTCAGAAAATCAGCACAGTATGCAAGTACTGCACTGATCCTTCTTTGATGGTTGATCAGGTACCTCCTTCTTCTTGATTTGGACTCTTCCAAAGATGAAAAGTAAAAAGAGGAGTTTCAGATCTGAGACGCTCTCAGAAAACTCAAGATGGAGGGAGGAAAGATATGAAAACAAAAAATCCTAGAAGAAGACTCAGGAAACTCAAGATGGAGGGAGGAAAGATATAAAAACAAAAAATCCTAGAAGAAGACCCTCTTCTTCTTCACGTTTTTCTCTCTAGATACCCTAACTTGTGTCTTTTATATCTTCACGACCCAAAGGTATTTCTATTTGATTTTTGGATGGCACAAATATCTCTCAGATCTCTATCTTCTCCTAAAATTTTATGAAGAAACTCATTTTATACAGAGAGATATGATAGAGTCCTTGTCTAGGTCAAATACCTAGTCAAGGCTTATCCAAACATGGCAAGTTAGGGGCGCCCAACTCTTGAGCACCTCCTCCATATTTTCATGCATGGATCACCAGCAAAGGGTGCACAATGTGTACCTTAAAATCCATAAAAATTCTAAAAAAAAATGGATAAATTTGGTGCAAAATTGAAAGAGTTTTGGATTTCTAAAACTCTATCTCATAGAATTTGAAATCCAAACTTATTCCTTTTTGATTTGATCCAAACCACCTTCCATGTAAGAAAGAAGAGAGGAAACCTTTTGTGAACATGGGAGAGACCTGGGAGAGGGCTTTTGTCGCACAAAATAAGTGGAGATTGGCGTTGAATAAGAGAAAGGGCGTGGGGAAGGCTTATGTGGCGCAAGGTGGAATCCTAGTCTTACTAGGATTCTATCTTATGACTTGTTTTAATTTGATTTTCCAAACCAAATCAAATCAAAATTAGATCAACCTAATTAAAATAAGTCTTAACCCAATTAAGAATCTAATTTAATCCGATTAAATTAGATTTAAATCTGATTTAATTTTTTAATCAAATTAGAAATTAGATTGACCCAAGTCCTAGTTGAACTAGGACTAGTTTTTCCTTGCACTTGGCTTATCCAATAAACCAATTGGACTTGATCCAATCAAGCCCAAACTAAATTTAATTAAATTATATTTAGCTAAACTTAATCTCAACCCATTGGCTTAATCAAATTAAGTCAATTAACAATCGAATTGCTAATCGATCCTCCTGCAATACTTGCACTGGGTTAAATGTCAATCGTATTGATCATTTAACCCTAGAATGATTCTTAATCGTTGATCAACCATCCGATCGGATCATTAACTCTAATGTGTGTGACCTCATAGGTTCGAACCTAAGCCGGTAGCACAGAAATAAATTTCTGTACCAATCGAAGTGACCATCTAGCAATGGTATCCGACGATCGGATAGGTCGAATGTGTAGAACAACATCCTTAGAACCCATGCGGATATAGTTTTCATATAATTCATCTCCTTGACCAAAATGATCATAGGATACCCCAGAGTTCAACTGTCAACTCTGATCAGGTTGTCCACATTGTATTTCAAAATATCAAATCCATCTGATGGATTACCCTGGCCAAGATTTTGCTAAATTGAAATACAACGACTCATTCTTCTCCAACTCTTGGAGTGGTCAATCCCATCTCGATCACACTCTGACTTTGCAAGTACTTGACTGTGCCCAAAAGCCTTCCGTCCTTGAATTAGAAATTCAGTTAGTCCAGTACCAAAGCACAGTGAGTTGCTTGCAAGTCACTGAGGCGATCTCAAGTCTAAGGGATACTTATACCTATATCCCATCAGAGACATTCTCGACAGCAGAATGCTCTGGAGTTGGTCACGTTCAATGATGATGTACCCTTACATCTCACCTGTATGCCATACCAGTGTCTCCACACTCTTTGGTTAAGAGGACAACCAACCCATATGGCCTACAGCGACCTATGCTCGATAGAAGCTGTCGTCCTTATTAACAGCCTATCATTTGGTCGTGAACAGTTTTAAGGACTAATCGATAAATTCTCTCTTTATCGAACTTAAATAGTCCTAAGGACTTCATCATAACAACGGAGTTTATTAGAAGATGAAAGCTTATGATGAAGATGCCAAATATATTTTATTTATTAACAAATCAATTACAATACTTGGTTACTCAACCGTCAACAGCTTGACGATTGGCTTTTTGGGACACATTTTCCAACAACTCCTACTTGTCCTAAAGCCACTCGGCACAGTATCTAATACCCATCTTCGACTTGTGGTTGTCGAACTCCTGAAGGTTGACGTCACCTCGATCCACGATCTCCCGGACCAGATGGAAGCGGCGCAAGATGTGCTTCATCCGCTGATGTGCTTTGGGTTCCTTCACCTGAGCTATGGCACCAGTGCTGTCGCAGTAGAGCAAGACTGGACCATCGAGGGAGGGTGCTACTCCGAGCTTGTTGATGAATTTCCTCAGCCACACAGCTTCCTTCGCGGCATCCGATGCTGCGATGTACTCCGCTTCACAAACAGAGTCTGCCACAGTATGTTGCTTGAAACTCTTCCAGTAGATGGCTCCACCATTCGGAGTAAAGATATAACCCGACACGCTCCTACTGTCATCATGGTCAGATTGAAGCTAGAGTCTGTGAACCCCACAAGTTTCAGATCTGACTTGCCATAAACCAACCATTGGTCCTTAGTATTTCTCAAATACTTTAGGATGGCTTTAACCACTTTCCAGTGATTTTCTCTAGGATCAGATTGGTATCTACTCACTACTCCTAGTGAGTATGCCACATCTAGTCTTATACATATCATGGCGTACATGATAGATCCCACGGCTGAAGCATATGGGACTCTACTCATACGCTCTCTCTCTTCAGGAGTTGTCGGACAATACTTCTTAGAGAGAAAAATTCCATGGCCTATCGGTAGATAGCCCATCATGGAATTCTTCATGTTGAACCTCTTCAGCACAGTGTCTATGTACATGGACTGGGATAACCCAAGCATCCTTTTAGATCTATCCCTATAGATCTTCATCCCTAAGATGTAGGATGCTTCACCCAAGTCCTTCATGGAGAACTGTGATGACAACCAAACTTTTATTCCCTGTAGTGCGGGGATGTTATTCCTGATTAAGAGAATGTCATCCACGTACAAGACAAGGAATACCACAACTGGACCATTTGCCCATTTATAGATGCAGGGCTCTTCTCCATTCTTAATGAAGCCATACATTTTGATCACCTTATCAAAATGCATGTTCCAACTCCGAGAACTTTGCTTCAATCCATAAATGGATCTCTGAAGCTTGCACACCTTAGACTGATCTGTGGATGTAAACCCCTCAGGTTGTATCATATACACCTCTTCGGTCAGTTCTCCATTCAAGAAAGCTGTCTTTACATCCATCTGCCAGATCTCATAATCCAGATGGACAGCTATTGCAAGCATTATCCGAATGGATTTGAGCATTGCCACAGGGGAAAACGTCTCGTCATAGTCAATACCATAATGTTGACGATACCCCTTGGCGACCAGATGGGCTTTATAGGTCTCCACCTTTCCGTCTGCGCCCCTCTTCCTTTTGAAGACCCATTTACACCCAATGAGTTTAACCCCTTCAGGTGGGTCAACCAATGTCCATACATCGTTGACCTTCATGGACTCCATTTCGGATTTCATGGCTTCAAGCCATTTCTCGGAATCAGGTCTCTGCATTGCATCCATATAGGTGATCGGATCCTCATTATTCTCATCAGGTTCGATGGGATCACTATCCCAAACTAAGAAACCGTAGTATCTGTCCGGCTGATGCGGTACTCTACCAGATCGCCTTAATGATGTAGGTACATTAGGCTTCAGATCTGATCTAATCATATCCGACTCAGGTTCAGCTATTGGTGTCAGTCCTTCGACTTGTTGAACTTCATCAAGTTCAACCTTAGAGGCAACGGTTCCTTCACCAAGGAACTTCTTTTCTAAAAAGATTGCCTTAAGACTGACGAACACCTTTTGTTCATCAGCATGGTAGAAAAAATATCCTTTTGTCTCTTTGGGGTATCCTATGAATAAGCATTTGTCAGACCTAGGTCCAAGTTTGTCTGTGACTAATCGTTTGACATAGGTCGTGCACCCCCAGACCCTAAGGTGTAAAAGTGCTGGCTTACATCCCATCCATATCTCATATGGAGTCTTAATTACAGACTTACTTGAAACTCTATTTAATAGATAACAGACCGATTCGAGTGCATATCCCCAGAAGGATATCAGCAAGCTAGCAAAAATCCATCATGGATCAGACCATGTCTAACAGAGTCTGATTCCTCCTTTCAGACACACCATTATGCTGTGGTGTTCCTGAAGGAGTCCATTGGGAGAGAATCTCATTCTCTCCTAGATATGTGAGAAATTCACTAGAAAGGTATTCTCCTCCTCGATCAGATCGAAGAGTTTTAATACTCTTTCCAGTTTGTTTTTCTTCTTCACTTCGGAATTGTTTGAACATTTCAAATGAATCCGACTTATGTTTCATCAGATAGACATATCCATATCGGGATAGGTCATCCATGAAAGTTATGAAGTAGAAATATCCACCTCTAGCACTGGTGCTCATGGGCCCGCATACATCAGTATGTATTAGGCCCAAGAGCTCAGTAGCTCTCTCACCTTTTTCAGTAAAAGGTGACTTGGTCATTTTATCAAAAAGACAGGACTCACAGGTTGGAAGTGATTCACAATCACTGACTTCGAGGATTCCCTCTTGAGTCAACCTGTTTATTCTGTTGTTGTTTATACGACCTAGCCTACAGTGCCATAAGTAGATACTATCTAATCTAGGGTGCTTGCCAGTAGAATAGACTCTTATCAGGCTTGATCTTTTTGGTCTGGCTCTGCACTGATGTTCCAGCCTGAATTTGCACCTTCTTCACTTTCTTCTTATTCTTCTTTCCTTTCTCAAAAGGTCGAGAACCAGAAGACGAACCTCCCACTAAGTTCACTGACTCCTTGTAAAGTTGGTGATCCTTCTCAAAGTTCTGAAGAAACCCCAGTAACCCGTGGTAGTTCTCTTCAGGCTTTGTCATTCTATAACAAATGAGCAATGGGAGATAAGACTTGGGTAGCGAGTTCAGTATTGCATCTTTCCCAAGCTGCTCATACAAGAGAAAGCCAAGCTTGCTCAATCGTTCCATCAGCTCGATCATGTACAATACATGATCCGTGACAGAGGCACCATCCCACATTTTGGCGTTGAAGATGGCACAACTAGTCTTGTGCCTCTCTACGTCATCGGGTGTGCCAAAGGCATCCTCCAACACTTGAAGTATGTCCTTTGGCTGGCTAGCTGAGCCATCTCGAATCTGCGACTGAACTCATCACTCATGGTAGCCAGCATGATACAGGACACCGTGGTTTGATCACTGAGCCACTTCTGGTAAGTGTCTCTGACTGTTCCACGTGCATTGGCAGCTGGCTCCTCAGGTGCAGGATCCATTATCACATGTAGGATCCGTTCATGCTCCAGGACTATCTTCAACTTTCGGTACTAGCTACCGAAGTTGGGTCCCACCAACTTATCATTGTCCAACAATGATCGGAGCGATAGGGAAGTGGCCATATTTGCACAAAGGAGAACCATAACCTAATTAGTAATTGATTCATTAAACCTAAAGATTTGGACTTTAATCAAAAGGTTTCTCCCACTATTTTATTCAAATTGGTAGCCTCTACCTCCAATTCGAGGAATTACCCTAATTTCTTAGTGGGTACTAGAATCCACTTAGACTGCACACAAGCCCAACTTTGGTTGGTCAACCCATGTATATCTAAGGGTAGGTTCATAACCAATTGTTTCTCTAAACAATTTCTAGTAATTTTAATTTTGCCCTAGAAACCTAATCAGTAGGCTTTGGCCTCCACTGTAAGGATCCGGTTAGGTCCAACCATTAACATGATCATACTTGGTGTATCTAACCAACGAATGATTAAGCCCAACTTTGGTTGGCTCACCTAACCACCATTAGAGAGACACTTCCAAGTCGTCATATGATGAGTGATAATTCCATTAGTCAACAAGCACCAGGCCTTTGGGTCTGCAATGATTATTGAGTTAATGGACTCATTATCAAACACCTTAATGGGAGGCTATGACTCAGTTATCTTCATAACTTTATCATTTTAAGGACCTAATAATTTTAGAGGATTTAAATAATTTAGAGGATGAGGTCAGATGAACCAGCTTATCTTGATCCTCCCACTGGCTTCACCAAGTCAGCTTAAGGGAGACCATTAAAAGGGTTGGTCTAGGAGCACCTAAATCAGTCACACTGATTTACCTAGCTGACACGGGTCAGCTCGAATAGTCAAGTGATTCGATCAAAACATAATTTCACCAAGAGGCCAGATAAGTTCGATCAGTGGGAGGGTCTGCCAAAGCTTGCCTTAGACACCATCAGAAATGGCCAGGTAAGCGGGCTCCCAATTAAAAACCACTGGTCTGGTTTACCTTAGACACCAACTGATTTAACTAGTTTCGATTAGATCAACCTAACAGTTCATGCTAGACCGCTTAACCAAGAATCAAGTCCATTTGGTTCTCGTTAAAGACATGGACTTGACCAACTACAACTATTGTAATTGATCTAGAGAATCCTTGACCTAATCTAAGACAACAATTGATTAGATTTAGTCAATTCTCTAATTAAGTCTATCTTTAATCTAACCATAGGTCTAACCCAATTAATGGACCTAATTCTCACTAACCCATTAACCCAATGTGTTATGATTTGTGTCTTAGGTTCTTCAATTCACAATCCTAGAACCTAATCAAACAACTTCTTAATTCTTAATTAAGCTTTGGGCTGAGGGTTGGGTTTGGCTTTTCAAAAAATAATTTTTATATTTATAAAATAATTTTATAATATGATTCTACCAACCATATTGCATGTTTGATTTATAATCAAGATACAAGTGAAATAAACATGAAACTACTTTAGATCTAATCTAAACAGGTTCATGTAATTGAAACAATTTCAACTTTAAACAATTTCTTTGCACAAAAATTATTAACAAAGAGATTTTATTTTAGATTTAAATATTTTTTAAATCTAATAAATCATAAATTTAATCTAGATCATATCTAACAAATTTATGATTAAAGATAGATCTACACAAACTAGGACAACCTTTGCACTGTAAGGGGTAAACCTTACAGCAGGACAACCTTGCAGTTTGTGATTGATCTAAAATTTTAATTTCAGATTTAATAATCAGATTATAAATTAGATCTAATCTAAGAAATAATCTAAGCATGTATAAATAATCATGTAATAAAGAACCTAGGCTCTGATACCAATTGTAGGAACCATATCTAGGGTTTCAGGGTTAGATCTTGAAACTTTTTCAAGATCATACAGCGGAAGGCTAAAATAAATAAAAATTTATTTTCTAAAACTAGAGAATCCCTAGATCTAAGATTCTATTACATGATTATTATATAGCATTAAATTAGAAATTAAAATATATAAATATAGCATGAACTACATGTTGATCATATCAACATGTTTCTTTACCACATCTAATGTATGTATTAAACAATAGATCAGATCTATTACCTTGCCAGTTAGATGCTCTAACCTCGCTGATCCAGGCTTGAGGATGATGTTGCAAGCCGCACATGCATCCGGCCTCTAGGAGTCATCCACACGAGCCCACGAATCTCGATCAGAAGTCCTGCTTCAAGAAATCAGCACAGTATGCTAGTACTGCACTGATCCTTCTTTGATGGTTGATCAGGTGCCTCCTTCTTCTTGATTTGGACTCTTCCAAAGATGCAAAGTAAAAGGAGGAGTTTCAAATCTGATACGCTCTTAGGAAACTCAAGATGGAGGGAGGAAAGATATGAAAATAAAAAATCCTAGAAGAAGACCCTCTTCTTCTTCACATTTTTCTCTCTAGACACTCTAACTTGTATCTTTTATATCTCCACGACCCAAAGTTATTTCTCTCTAATTTTTGGATGGCACAAATGTATCTCAGATATCTATCTTCTCCTAAAATTTTACAAAGAAAATCATTTTATATAGAGAGATATGATAGAGTCCTTGTCTAGGTCAAATACCTAGTCAAGGCTTATCCAAACATGGCAAGTTAAGGGGCGCCCAACTCTTGAGCACCTCCTCCATATTTTTGTGCATGGATTACCAGAAAAGGGTACACAATGTGTATCCTAAAAGCCATGAAAATTCTAAAAAAAAAATTGGATAAATTCGATGCAAAATTGAAAGAGTTTTGGATTTCTAAAACTCTATCTCATAGAATTCGAAATCCAAACTTATTCCTTTTTGATTTGATCCAAACCACCTTCCATGTAAGAAAGAAGAGAGGAAACCTTTTGTGAACATGGGAGAGACCTGGGAGAGGGCTTTTGTCATACAAAATAAGTGGAGATTGGCGTTGAATAAGAGAGAGGGCGTGGGGAAGGCTTATGTGGCGCAAGGTGGAATCCTAGTCTTACTAGGATTCTATCTTATGACTTGTTTTAATTTGGTTTCCCAAACCAAATCAAACTAAAATTAGATCAACCTAATTAAAATAGGTCTTAATCCAATTAAAAAACTAATTTAATCAGATTAAATTAGATTTAAATCTGATTTAATTTTCTAATCAAATTAGAAATTAGATTGACCCAAGTCCTAGTTGAACTAGGACTAGTTTTTCCTTGCACTTGGCTTATCCAATAAATCAATTGGACTTGATCCAATCAAGCTCAAACCAAATCTAATTAAATAATATTTAATTAAACTTAATCTCAGCTCATTGGCTTAATCAAATTAAGCCAATTACAATCGAATTGCTAATCGATCCTCCTGCAATACTTGCACTGGGTTAAATGTCAATCGTATTGATCATTTAACCCTAGAACGATTCTTAATCGTTGATCAACCATCCGATCGGATCAATAACTCTAATGTATGTGACCTCATAGGTCCGAACGTAAGTCGGTAGCACAGGAATAAATTCTTGTACCAATCAAAGTGACCATCTAGCAATGGTACCCGACGACCGGATAGGTCGAATGTGTAGAACAACATCCTTAGAACCCATGCGGATATAGTTTTCATATAATTCATCCCCTTGACCAAAATGATCATAGGACACCCCAGAGTTCAACTATCAACTCTGATCAGGTTGTCCACATTGTATTTCAAAATATCAAATCCATCTGATGGATTACCCTGGCCAAGGTTTTGCTAAATTGAAATACAGCGACTCATTCTTCTCCAACTCTTGGAGTGGTCAATCCCATCTCGATCACACTCTGACTTCGCAAGTACTTGACTGTGCCCAGAAGCCTTTCATCTCTAAATTAGAAATTCAGTTAGTCCAGTACCAAAGCACAGTGAGTTGCTTGCAAGTCACTGAGGCGATCTCAAGTCTAAGGGACACTTATACCTATATCCCATCAGAGACATTCTCGACAGCAGAATGCTCTGGAGTTGGTCACGTTCAATGATGATGTACCCTTACATCTCACCTGTATGCCATACCAGTATCTCCACACTCCTTGGTTAAGAGGACAACCAACCCATATGGCCTACAGCGACCTATGCTCGATAGAAGCTGTCGTCCTTATTAACAGCCTATTATTTGGTCGTGAACAGTTTTAAGGACTAATTGATAAATCCTCTCTTTATCGAACTTAAATAGTCCCAAGGACTTCATCATAACAACGAAGTTCATTAGAAGATGAAAGCTTATGATGAAGATGCCAAATATATTTTATTTATTAACAAATCAATTACAATACTTGGTTGCAAAACCGTCAACAGCTTGACGATTGGCGTTTTGGGATACATTTTTCAACAACTCCCACTTGTCCTAAAGCCACTCGGCACAGTGTCTAATACCCATCTTCAACTTGTGGTTGTCGAACTCCTTTATTGCCAGGGCTTTAGTGAAGGGGTCAGCCAGGTTCTCCTTTTCGTCGATCTTCTGAAGGTCGACGTCACCTCGATCCACGATCTCCGGACCAGGTGGAAGCGACGCAAGATGTGCTTCGTCCGCTGATGTGCTTTGGGTTCCTTCACCTGAGCTATGGCACCAGTGCTGTCACAGTAGAGCAGGACTGGACCATCGAGAGAGGGTGCTACTCCGAGCTCGTTGATGAATTTTTTCAGCCACACAGCTTCCTTCGCGGCATCCGATGCTGCGATGTACTCCGCTTCACAAACAGAGTCTGCCACAGTATGTTGCTTGGAACTCTTCTAGCAGATGGCTCCACCATTCAGAGTAAAGATATAACCCGACACACTCCTGCTGTCATCATGGTCAGATTGAAGCTAGAGTCTGTGAACCCCACAAGTTTCAGATCTGACTTGCCATAAACCAACCATTGGTCCTTAGTATTTCTCAAATACTTAAGGATGGCTTTAACCACTTTCCAGTGATTTTCTTCAGTATCAGATTGGTATCTACTCACTACTCCTAGTGAGTATGCCACATCTGGTCTTGTACATGTCATGGCGTACATGATAGATCCCACGGTTGAAGCATATGGGACTCTACTCATGCGCTCTCTCTCTTTAGGAGTTGTCGAACAATCCTTCTTAGAGAGAGAAATTCCATGGCCTATCGGTAGATAGCCCTTCTTGGAATTCTCCATGCTGAACCTCTTCAGCACAGTGTCTATGTACATAGACTGGGATAACCCAAGCATCCTTTCAGATCTATCCCTATAGATCTTCATCCCTAGGATGTTGGATGCTTCACCTAAGTCCTTCATGGAGAACTATGATGACAACCAAACTTTTATTCCCTGTAGTGCGGGGATGTCATTCCCGATTAAGAGAATGTCATCCACGTACAAGATAAGGAATACCATAACTGGACCATTTGCCCATTTATAGATGCAGGGCTCTTCTCCATTCTTAATGAAGCCATACGTTTTGATCACCTTATCAAAATGTATGTTCCAACTCCGAGAAGTTTGCTTCAATCCATAAATGGATCTCTGAAGCTTGCACACCTTGGACTGATCTGTGGATGTAAACCCCTCAGGTTGTATCATATACACCTCTTCGGTCAGTTCTCCATTCAAGAAAGCTGTCTTTACATCCATCTGCCAGATCTCATAATCCAGTTGGGCAGCTATTGCAAGCATTATCCGAATGGATTTGAGCATTGCCACAGGAAAAAATGTCTCGTCATAGTCAATACCATAACGTTGATGATACCCCTTGGCGATCAGACGGGCTTTATAGGTCTCCACCTTTCCATCTGCGCCCCTCTTCCTTTTGAAGACCCATTTACACCTAATGGGTTTAACCCCTTCAGGTGGGTCAACCAATGTCCATACATCGTTGACCTTCATGGACTCCATTTTGGATTTCATGGCTTCAAGCCATTTCTCGGAATTAAGTCTCTGCATTGCATCCATATAGGTGATCGGATCCTCATTATTCTCATCAAGTTCGATGGGATCACCATCCCAGACTAAGAAATCGTAGTATCTGTCTGGCTGATGCGGTACTCTACCGGATCGCCTTAATGGTGTAGGTACATTGGGCTTCAGATCTGATCTAATCATATCCGACTCAGGTTCAGCTATTGGTGTCGATCCTTCTACCTGTTGAACTTCATCAAGTTCAACCTTAGAGGCAACGGTTCCTTCACCAAGGAACTCCTTTTCTAAAAAGATTGCCTTAAGGCTGACGAACACCTTTTGTTCATCAGCATGGTAGAAAAAATATCCTTTTGTCTCCTTGGGGTACCCTATGAATAAGTATTTGTCAGACCTAGGTCCAAGTTTGTCTGTGACTAATCGTTTGACATAGGTCGTGCACCCCCAGACCCTAAAGTGTAAAAGTGCTGGCTTACGTCCCGTCCATATCTCATATGGAGTCTTAATTACAGACTTACTTGGAACTCTATTTAACAGATAACAGACCGATTCGAGTGCATATCCCCAGAAGGATATCAGCAAGCTAGCAAAAACTCATCATGGATCGGACCATATCTAACAGAGTCCGATTCCTCCTTTCAGACACACCATTATGCTGTGGTGTTTCTGGAGGAGTCCATTGGAAGAGAATCTCATTCTCTCCTAGATATATGAGAAATTCACTAGAAAGGTATTCTCCTCCTCGATCAGATTGAAGAGTTTTAATACTCTTCCCAGTTTGTTTTTCTACTTCACTTCGGAATCGTTTGAACATTTCAAATGAATCTGACTTATGTTTTATCAGATAGATATATCCATATCGGGATAGGTCATCCGTGAAAGTTATGAAGTAGAAATATCCACCTCTAGCACTGGTGCTCATGGGCCCGCATACATCAGTATGTATTAGGCCCAAGAGCTCAGTAGCTCTCTCACCTTTTTCAGTAAAAGGTGACTTGGTCATTTTACCAAGAAGACAGGACTCACAGGTTGGAAGTGATTCACAATCACTGACTTCGAGGATTCCCTCTTGAGTCAACCTGTTTATTCTGTTCTTGTTTATAAGACCTAGCCTACAGTGCCATAAGTAGATACTATCTAATCTAGGGTGCTTGCTAGTAGAATAGACTCTTATCAGGCTTGATCTTTTTGGTCTGGCTCTGCACTGATGTCCCAGCCTGAATTTGCACCTTCTTCACTTTCTTCTTCTTATTCTTCTTTCCTTTCTGCAAGCACCAGGCCTTTGGGTCTGCAATGATTATTGAGTTAATGGACTCATTATCAAACACCTTAATGGGAGGCTATGACTCAGTTATCTTCATAACTTTGTCATTTTAAGGACCTAATAATTTTAGAGGATTTAAATAATTTAGAGGATGAGGTCAGATGAACCAGCTTATCATGATCCTCCCACTGGCTTCACCTAGTCAGCTTAAGGGAGACCATTAAAAGGGTTGGTCTAGGAGCACCTAAATCAGTCACACTGATTTACCTAGCTGACATGGGTCAGCTCGAATAGTCAAGTGATCCGATCAAAACATAATTTCACCAAGAGGCCAGGTAAGTTCGATCAATGGGAGGGTTTGCCAAAGCTTGCCTTAGATACCATCAGAAATGGCCAGGTAAGCGGGCTCCCAATTAAAAACCACTGGTCTGGTTTACCTTAGACACCAACTGGTTTAATTAGTTTCGATTAGATCAACCTAACAGTTCGTGCTAGACCGCTTAGCCAAGAATCAAGTCCATTTGGTTCTCGTTAAAGATATGGACTTGACCAACTACAACTATTGTAATTGATCTAGAGAATCCTTGACCTAATCTAAGACAACAATTGATTAGATTTAGTCAATTCTCTAATTAATTCTATCTTTAATCTAACCATAGGTCTAACCCAATTCATGGACCTAATTTCCACTAACCCATTAACCCAATGTGTTATGATTTGTGTCTTAGGTTCTTCAATTCACAATCCTAGAACCTAATCAAACAACTTCTTAATTCTTAATTAAGTTTTGGGCTGAGGGTTGGGTTTGGCTTTTCAAAAAATAATTTTTATATTTATAAAATAATTTTATAATATGATTCTACCAACCATATTGTATGTTTAATTCATAATCAAGATACAAGTGAAATAAACATGAAACTACTTTAGATCTAATCTAAACAGGTTCGTGTAATTGAAACAATTTCAACTTTAAATAATTTCTTTGCACAAAAATTTTTAACAAAGAGATTTTATTTTAGATTTAAACATCTTTTAAATCTAATAAATCATAAATTTAATCTAGATCATATCTAACAAATTTATGATTAAAGATAGATCTACACAAACTAGGACAACCTTTGCACTGTAAGGGGTAAACCTTACAGCAGGACAACCTTGCAGTTTGTGATTGATCTAAAATTTTAATTTTAGATTTAATAATTAGATTATAAATTAGATCTAATCTAAGAAATAATCTAAGCATGTATAAATAATCATGTAATAAAGAACCTAGGCTCTGATACCAATTGTAGGAACCATATCTAGGGTTTCAAGATTAGATCTTGAAACTTTTTCAAGATCATACAGCAGAAGGCTAAAATAAATCAAAATTTATTTTCTAAAACTAGAGAATCCTTATATCTAAGATCCTATTATATGATTATTACATAGTATTAAATCAAAAATTAAAATATACAAATATAGCATGAACTACATGTTGATCATATCAACATGTTTCTATACCACATCTAATGTATGTATTAAACAATAGATCAGATCTATTACCTTGCAAGATAGATGCTCTAACCTCGCTGATCCAGGCTTGAGGATGATGTTGCAAGCCACACATGCATCCGGCCTCTAGGAGTCATCCACACGAGCCCACGAATCTCGATCAGAAGTTCTGCTTCAGGAAATCAGCACAGTATGCTAGTACTGCACTGATCCTTCTTTGATGGTTGATCAGGTGCCTCCTTCTTCTTGATTTGGACTCTTCCAAAGATGGAAAGTAAAAGGAGGAGTTTCAGATCTGAGACGCTCTCAGGAAACTCAAGATGGAGGGAGGAAAGATATGAAAACAAAAAACCCTAGAAGAAGATCCTCTTCTTCTTCACATTTTTCTCTCTAGATATCCTAACTTGTGTCTTTTATATCTCCACGACCCAAAGGTATTTCTCTTTAATTTTTAGATGGCACAAAGGTCTCTCAGATCTCTATCTTCTCCTAAAATTTCATGAAGAAACTCATTTTATACAGAGATATATGATAGAGTCCTTGTCTAGGTCAAATCCTAGTCAAGGCTTATCCAAACATGGCAAGTTAAGGGGCGCCAAACTCTTGAGCACCTCCTCCATATTTTCGTGCATGGATCACTAGAAAAGGGTGCACAATTTGTACCCTAAAAGCTATGAAAATTCCAAAAAAAAAATTGGATAAATTTGGTACAAAATTGAAAGAGTTTTGGATTTCTAAAACTCTATCTCATAGAATTCGAAATCCAAACTTATTCCTTTTTGATTTGATCCAAACCACCTTCCATGTAAGAAAGAAGGGAGCAAAACCTTTTGTGAACATGGGAGAGACCTGGGAGAGGGCTTTTTTCACACAAAATAAGTGGAGATTGGCGTTGAATAAGAGAGAGGGCGTGGGGAAGGCTTATGTGGCGCAAGGTGGAATCCTAGTCTTACTAGGATTCTATCTTATGACTTGTTTTAATTTGGTTTCCCAAACCAAATCAAACCAAAATTATATCAACCTAATTAAAATAGGTCTTAATCCAATTAAGAATCTAATTGAATCAGATTAAATTAGATTTAAATCTGATTTAATTTTCTATTCAAATTTAAAATTAGATTGACCCAAGTCCTAGTTGAACTAGGAGTAGTTTTTCCTTGCACTTGGTTTATCCAATAAACCAATTGGACTTGATCCAATCAAGCCCAAACCAAATCTAATTAAATTATATTTAATTAAACTTAATCTCAGTCTATTGGCTTAATCAAATTAAACCAATTAGCAATCAAATTGCTAATCGATCCTCCTGCAATACTTGCACTGGGTTAAATGTCAATCGTATTGATCATTTAACCCTAGAACGATTCTTAATCGTTGATCAACCATCCGATCGGATTATGAACTCTAATGTGTGTGACCTCATAGGTCTGAACCTAAGCCGGTAGCATAGGAATAAATTTCTGTACCAATCGAAGTGACCATCTAGCAATGGTACCCGACGATCGGATAGGTCGAATGTGTAGAATAACATCCTTAGAACCCATGCGGATATAGTTTTCATATAATTCATCCCCTTGACCAAAATGATCATAGGACACCCCAGAGTTCAACTGTCAACTCTGATCAGGTTGTCCACATTGTATTTTAAAATATCAAATCCATCTGATGGATTACCCTGGCCAAGATTTTGCTAAATTGAAATACAGCGACTCATTCTTCTCCAACTCTTGGAGTGGTCAATCCCATCTCGATCACACTCTGACTTTGCAAGTACTTGACTGTGCCCAGAAGCCTTCTATCCCTGAATTAGAAATTCAGTTAGTCCAGTACCAAAGCACAGTGAGTTGCTTGCAAGTCACTGAGGCGATCTCAAGTCTAAGGGACACTTATACCTATATCCCATCAGAGACATTCTCGACAGCAGAATGCTCTGGAGTTGGTCACGTTCAATGATGATGTACCCTTACATCTCACCTGTATGCCATACCAGTGTCTCCACACTCCTTGGTTAAGAGGACAACCAACCCATATGGCCTACGGCGACCTATGCTCGATAGAAGCTGTCGTCCTTATTAACAGCCTATCATTTGGTCGTGAACAGTTTTAAGGACTAATCGATAAATCTTCTCTTTATCAAACTTAAATAGTCCTAAGGACTTCATCATAACAACAGAGTTCATTAGAAGATGAAAGCTTATGATGAAGATGCCAAATATATTTTATTTATTAACAAATCAATTACAATACTTGGTTGCTCAACCGTCAACAGCTTGACGATTAGCTTTTTGGGACACATTTCCCAACACATGAAGACACCATACTTTGATTGATTTAAGAGAAATATGAAGAAGATGAAGAATAAGGAGACCCTTTCTTTTTCTTTCTGGATCTATGCATCAGATCTCTACAATAGAGAATAAGAGAAGAACCCTTTCTTCTCAATTTTTTTACATACAAGAGAGAACCTTTCTCTCTTCCTTTCACACCTTTAAGAAGAACTTTTCTTCTCTAATTTTTTATGATAAAAATCAGATCTAATCTAGTTTTTCATGCTAAAAATCATATAAAATTTTAAGCTCTAGAATAACCCAAAAGAGAGACCCAAGGGAAGAACCATTCTTCTCTCTTCTTTTCCTTTTTCACTTTGATCTAGAACTCTAGGAATCCCCAAATTATTAGAATACGCTATAATTTTATACATGTAGTTTAAAACTTTTTTTAGACATCTACACAGTAAAAATAAATAAATTAAAATAATTTTAATTTATTCACGTACCAGATAAGATCTGAAAATTATAGTAAAGAACTTGATACGAATATGTACCCATGATCTGATGTCTGAAATAGAAAAATAAACTATTAGAAAAATAAAATGAAGATCGAATCTTCATACCTCAGATCCTGTGGATGTCTTAAGTTCTGATCGTAGCCGTGCACGCATCCGACCTCTGCTGGTATCCACATGAAGCCTCCTGATCGGAGCACCAAGATCACCAATATGCTAGCACCTTACAGATCTCGCTCCTCATCCATAGATCTTGATCTCTTCTTCCAAATCTTGAAGAAGTAGATCGCTGTGTGAACTCTATCACACAGATCCGATAGGATCTGAACCAGATCACCATGAAGAGAAGAAGAACCCTTCTTCTTCTCTTCTTCTCTCTCTTTTTCTCTCTTAGATCTGGTCTCTATCAGATCTAGGCATAGAGAATGCAAAGAAGAAAAGAGGAGGAAGAAAAATTGGATGTTGGAAAGGAGATGGTCCTAAAGAAGTCTCCCCCACACCTTCATGCAAAAACCATCATGCCCCTTTTTCTTTTGATGCGCTAATCTTTTTCTCACACGCACAACCTTCCTCCTCTTAAATTTTATGTCGCACAACTTCAATTCCATGCCACCTCTCCCTCACGCCCCTTAGAGATAAGATCAAATCTTATCCAAATAGAAAATATATGGCATGTAATAAAGGAATGATATAAGTGGTGCGCTAAAAGAAATTGGAAAGATCTTTCATGTACAAAAATAACGTGCATCCTCTTTCTCTAATTTTTTTGTCACACAAAAAAATATATCCATGCTGCAATCTGAGAGATTTCTATACTATTTTGAATTGAATTCAAATAAAAAAAAAATTGGATGAAAAAGACTTCTAGATAAGGTGGGGCGCCAACTATTGGCGCCCCTACTCCTTTCACGCGCACGAAAATAGAAAAGGATGTGAAAAATAATGCCCTTCTTCCCATCTTGGTATGATTTTTGGAGAGAGAATCTTAGGGAACTTGAGCTCTCTGAGTCATAGTTCATCTAGTTCAAGTAGAGCCTTAATCAGGTTCAGAGTCTGAAACGAGCCAAATTTGAAAAACTATAAAGCCTGATCCAATCAGGCTTGCAATCCAAATCTGATTTGGATAATTGAACCTAATTAATATTAAATTAAATTAAATCTAATTAAACTAAATCTGATTTAAATTAATTAAAACTTAATTTATAATTTAATCATCCTCAAAAAATTACAACACTCATAATTAAATCCCTGCGCTAACAATTAGCAGCTGCCAAAACTGTAATGCTTATAAATTAGCAGTTTCTAATATTCAATCTATCAATCCAATTGATAATTCAAACATAATCCAAGCCATTGATCAGGTCAAGCTCCTTTTGTGTGTGACCCCTCAGATTTTATTCTATCGATAGTGAAACATACCGTGATCTCCATCATAGTATCATCGAAACTCTTTTAGATGGACTGAAATGATTCCAACTCACCTCAACAAAGATTGTTGATTCGAAAATGATCTTAGTGAGTTCTCATGATCTACCAGAGATGTCTAAAAATATTTAGTGACAATCCAGTAGAATAAAAAAGTAAATTCATAGGTACAATTATCGTGTGATACAATCCCTCTATCAAGAGTCCCGACTGAATGGAGGTCATGGAGAACTTGTCAAACCCCATCATCAGTCATATACTAGATTGACTCAACTCGAGTTCATTTGTGAATCCCATGGAAACTCTTTTTTCGTATTCACACTTATTCTGGCCAGAGATTTTTTAAACTCAGTCTTACGAATCACATAAGACTTCTCCTTTTCTATCAAAATCTATAGATTCCATCTAGGTGTATCCTACTCCAAACAACGAACCTGAACCTACATAGCCAACATACACAGCAAGGACCCATATGGCTAGGGACCAAGAAAATGTGTAGTCAAACTATGTAGCTTTACTGTGAATAGCCAACACACCGCAGGTCAAAGGACCAGTCACACCACTGCAAACATCGAGAAAACCACTGACGAGTGTGTAGACATCCAAGTGGTTTCTCATGTTGGTCATGCTCAATGCAAGTTGTTCTCTAACAACCACCTGCACTCTTACCCCAATATCTCTACACTGCAGACTCAAGACTCATCTGTCCTAAAAGGAGGTAATCCATGCACTGATCTCGAATGGATTGATCACCATCTTCCATGACGATCTTTTGATCAGGAGCATTTAAAAATTAACTACTAATGATGTATGTCTCAAATTCTCAACACCTTGAGAATATATAAAATTATTTTTATTAATTTTTAGGATAAATCATGGACACATAAATATGATTGGTTATTAAGACTGCCCAACAAGTACAAAATATGCTCTCGAGAAAAGTGTGTTAGCCAAGATTGGTTTCTAAGGCACATATCCAATAAACTCCCACCAGCACTAAAGCCAATCTGCCATATACTTGAGCTCCATCTTTTGAAGATAGGCTTCAGTGTTTAGCTAGCTAAGTGAATTGGGCCTACCACTATCATGTGGAGTCTACTCTCTTCACCTCCATGTATTTCTACTTGAAGTAATCGCGTATATCCCTGCTCTATGTGCATGAATTTTTGGTGAGATCTTGGCTCCTTAGCGAGGGCTATGGACCATTATCTTTGCAGTACAATATCATAGCATCCAATGGTATGACATCTAAGTCTGCAACTATCATAAGAACCAAAATGTATCTTATACATCTATAGCATATTCAGCTTCCACTGGTCAATTATTTAGAACCCTTCTAATAAATCAAATCAATATAACTTAAGAATACATGCTGATGTAGATATTTTACCATCAGTATTAGCATATCCTCCTACTCTTAGCTCTAACCTTTATTCAAAGATGAGGAATAATCTCTTAGTGCTTCTCAAGTACTTAGGGATATTTTCACAGTAATCCAATTCTCCCAGCCTAGATTTGACTAATATCTGCTTGTGACTTTCACAGCAAGATATACTAAGTCAAGTACATAGCATGGCATACACCTATGTCCAAGAGGATAATGGATCCATCTTGAAAGTTTCAATGCTGAACCCTTTCAGTACCTCTTTTATATACTTATTTGTGAAAACCAAACATCCTTTTAGGATCTATCTCTATAGACCTTTTATTTCTAAAATATTTGACATAGGTCTTTGAAAAAAAATTCTATATGTAACCACATCATAATCGATGTCAGCATGGGGCCCTCTCATTGACCTTCATGTAACTACATGATTCCTCATATCATATCGTTATAGGTTTTTGGGATCACCCCTATGTTCCCAATCTCCCTCGAGAAATATTTTCTCTGAATCTTTTGTAAGAATACCAAGTATCTTTCTAAAGGATAGGAGATCCTACTAGATTGATGAGATGAAGGAAATACTATATATACTGGCTCATCTTAAATAGATTGTATAGGTCTTGTGACTCATTGTTCTTTAGAGACTTTCTTTTTGAGTTCATCCTCCTACTATTTTCAAGAAAATAATATGATTGCTCATAATCACATTGTAAACCACTGGAAAGAGAAAGTGATATCTCAAATATCTTTTGGGATACCTTATAAATGAGTTCTCACAGACCTATCCTCTAACTTATCCACCATATCATATCTCATATGATGTGGTGAAACCAACTTTAGAGAAAACTTAATTTAAAATTCAAAAATTAAATCTTGCTCCTCAAGAAACAATAATTAAATTAGTGATATTCATGATGGACCAGACCATATCTCATATAGTGCCATTTCTCCTCACATATACACCATTAAGCTGGGTGTACAAGGAGAATTCCATCGTGAAACTATGTCATTCTTTTAGATAATCAATAAATTTTCTATTTGGTATTGCATCCTCGATCCGATCGAAGTATCTTTAAGAATTTTTTGATTTATCTTTTCTACTTCATATCTGATTTCTTTGAACCTTTCAAAATCTTTCAGATTTGTATCCCACATACATACCTATACTATGATGCTCATCGGTAAAGGTGATGAAGTAGTGACAATCTCCTAGTCTGGCTCATCAAATGAGCCATACACATCATATATGTACTAGGACAAGTATCTCAGTGGTCCTAGTCCTTTAACCCAAAAAAGACAGCTTGGTCATTAATTCTCAAAGAGATGATTCACAGACTAGATATGACTTAACAGTCAATGAGTCCAAAGGCTCATTTTCTTCAGTTGGTAAATCATTTCTTTTCATACATGACCTAGCCAAAAAAACCATCTATATACTTCAGGTTATCTGGTTCTGAATCTCTCAGACCCAATGGCATTCATTATTTTGCTCAAATAATTTTTATAAATGCATCACACTATGCAAATAATAAAAATTAAATCCAAATGATAATCACCAAGATTAGATGCTCACAGCATTAGTGCAACTTTTGCACAATTGATGGCTCAAAAGAGTCACTTCACCTTCCCTCGGTTCTCTTTCTTCCTTAGACCTTATATTAAAGTATGTAATATGCACTAGAGTCTAATGAAAAAGAGAAAACTATAAGATTAATTTTGAACAATTTGACATACCTTCTGAAGGTATGCAAATATTTTTTTTAGGTTTTTTAGGTATGTACCTTTGAACTTTTCAAGGTCTCTTAGTTACCAGCATATCGATCAATTTAGTTAAGGTGCTATAATATTTATTCATATAATAGTTTCATAAACTATCCATATGAATCAGAAATTGCAGGATCAAATCTATTAGCAATTTTTTATGCATAGTCATGTCGAGCTTTTTAGGTTCTTTAATATTCTTGATCATCGATCATGAACAAACTGTCCATCACGCATCTCATGCATTGTTCGACTCTGATCATGTCATAATTATTGCAGATAAATCAATATGTCATTGGCAGTCTACATGTCCTTATGCATATATTAGATTTCATCAACTATGAAATCCAATTTATAGCATCTAATCTAATTGTCAATGTCCAACCATTTGTCAAGTATAGCTTGTCGACTATGGATGGGATAAACTGATGATATTGGGTTAACCTGGTCAAGAATATGACTTAATTTTCAAAAACTAAGAACTATTCTTAGATTTATGAGTCAGAATATGTAATTGATTTTAGTTAAGTGGTTAATATCTAGGATTCGAGCTAGATTATTGGAAGCTGAAAACTTAATCGTAGAGAATAAAATTTTAATTAGATGATTGTACTTGTAATAATTTGTTCTAGAGACTTTAAAAATAAACAAAAAACTTTCACTAATTTTTTTGAGTCTCTCACACTCCTCGGGTGGAGAAACAGAAACTCTAATATGATAATAGGTTCTAGTAGGTGCTATGATCCCATCGATGTACGGCACCTCACCTAATAGTTATTTATGACACGTATATCAATGTATGGATAACTTTTTATCCAGATGCTTCTCCAAGTATGTTGCAGTGACTTGGTCTCTAAGTCCTGTGGCCTCACCTAATAGTTATTGGCACATTCTTTAGTTAAGTCTGACCCACCATTCACCAACGAGTACAAAGTCATCATTGGATCCCTCACCTAATAGTTATTGGGCCCAACCCCATCTTTACCTTGAGGTATCTGATGCCAATAGAGTGGTTGCATCTTCCCGATAGAACCAAACCACTGTAACCAGTCGAGAATGATCAACGTCGGAAAAGCCACCCACATCTCTGCAATGGTGAAAGACCAGTAGAGTTAATATTTAGTGAAGAGATTTGGGTTTAGGTCTCTTCTAATTAGTCACATACATCTGATGTAATGACTAATCTGGTTTAGGTTAGTACATTTCATGTCTAACCAACCTAGTCGGCATGGGCAAACTCGGGTCAACAAGTAACCTAATACAAAACATAATCTCTCAAGATGGCCAGATAAGTAAAGATGAGTGGGGGTCCCCCCGTTGCTTTTCTTAGACATCAATGAATTGGTCAGGTTAGACAATGGAACCAATTAAATAACCATCATCTAATACTTGTCTTAGACACCAAATTGATTGATTAGAATTAATTAGGTTAACCTATAGACCCGAGCTTAAATCGCTGAGCCAAATTCGATCTTAACTTAATCAATTCACATCACATGTGAATCAATTTCACCAACTATAACTAAATTCAATTTTAAGCCCCTTTGACCTAATCCCAATCAATTCTTGATTAGGTTTGATCAACTGCTCAAAATCAGAACGGGTTTTAACCTCATCTAATCAGTGATCCTAGTTGTAGTTTAGTCTCTAAACTTAATTTATTCAACCCATATCTGAAAGTCCATGTTTTATGCATTGAAATTTAGATCTTAAATTCATAATTTCAGATCTTATAATTTCAAATCTTAATCCTCAATTAAGTGCATTATGTACATGAATTTGGGTTTAGATCTCAAAATATTTTCTAATCTAAACTATTTATATTGTATCTCATACAATATCGCTGTTTTGTATAATCGAATCGATTCACCCTGGTACATGAATCAACTTGTCACAGTGAGTCGGTACACACTGAGACAAATATAAACCTATAGACCTAGCCTGCACAATTGAGTCAGCTCATTAGCAAATGAGCTGACCTATCAGGATCTTGAGTCGATTCCAACAAAAATGAGTCAACCCATCATGCACTCGAGTCAACCCAATCGAGAATTGAGTCAGCTCCACAGGCATACCAGTCACAGTTTCATTCTCTCATTCAAACAAGCCTAAGATTTTGGATCTAGGGTTTTGCAGAAATTAAGTTTTAGATCGTGTGTCAAACAATATATCAAATATAATATTTTAACGATCTAAAATATATAAAAATATATGTATAATCTGATTTAAATTAAAAAATATAATAATTATAATTTTTGGTTCACTGTTCATCTATATAGAAAACATCACAGTCGACACCCCTACACGTCATAAGAGAGAACCCATCGAATCAGCAAGAGAGGGATTTTGATCCCTTCACCATCTTATGACCGAATGACCATGGTGACTATCCCAATTCGATTACTAAGCTACTAAAAATTTAATCTAACATATCACATATATAATCAATTAAAAATCATATCAATATATCTTTCACATGTCAAACATATGAACAATAACATTAAATCTATGCATGTAGAAAGAATTTTAGCAAACATACTAGATCCAAATTACATCCTAATTAAAATATTCAGATCTAAATTAATTTTAGATCTAAATAATTTATGATTTATTTCAGATCTGAAATAATTTCAGATCTAAAATAATCCTGTAGTCATATTACAGTATGTAGAAAAATCAGATCTAACCTTAATCGATGTTCTACATCGTTCTAGGACAATCATTCAGCATAACAGAGGTCATGCCAGGGAAACCTTATTTCAAAACGATGTGATCATCTTATTAACCTTCAGATCTGATTTCTACAAATCAGATATCAGATCTGAGGAGGTTTCTTGTTCGTATTAGAATCTGTGCTCTAATAGCACTATTAGAATATGCTACAATTTTGTACGTATAGTTCAAATTTCTTTTAGATATCTACGCAGTGAAAATAAATAAATTAAAATAATTATAATTTATTCATATACTAGATCTGATCTGAAAACCATAGTAAAGATCCTAATACGAACATGTACCCATGATCTGATATCTGAAACAGAAAAATAAACTATTAGAAAAATAAAATGAAGATCGAATCTCCATACCTCAAATCTTGTGGATGTCTCAGGTTCTGATCGTAGCCGCGCACACGTCCGACCTCTACTGGTATCCACATGGAGCCACCTGATCAGAGCACTGAGATCACCAGTGTACTAGCACCTTGCAGATCTCGCTCCTCATCCATGGATCTTGATCTCTTCTTCCAGATCTAGAAGAAGCAGATTGCTGCGCGAACCCTTTCGCACAAATCCGATGAGATCTGAATCAGATCACCATGAAGAGAAGAAGAACCCTTCTTCTTCTCTTCTTCTCTCTCTTTTTCTCTCTTAGATCTGAACTCTATCAGATCTAGGCATGGAGAATGCAAGGAAGAAATGAGGAGGAAGAAAAATTGGGCGTTGGAAAGGAGATGGTCCTAAAGAAGTCGCCCCCACACCTTCACGCAAAAACCATCATGCCCCTTTTTCTTTTGATGCACTAATCTTTTTCTCACACGCACAACCTTCCTCCTCTTAAATTTTTTGTTGCACAACTTCAATTCCATGCCACCTCACCCTCACGCCCCTTAGAGATAAGATCAAATCTTATCCAAATAGGAAATATATGGCATGTAATAAAAAAATGATATAAGTGGTGCACTAAAAGAAATCGGGAAGATCTTTCATGCACAAAAACAGCATTGTTGGGTATAAAATACCCTCAGCCGAAGTTCTCAACAAGATTGATCCTCCCAAGACTCATCCGGCTTTCGATTGCAGATGGTACCTCTCCGGACTTCTCCAACAGCCGGATTTCCATGGTGGTGACTGAACTCCCCCGACGGACGAACTCCCACTGCACCACCCCAAACTCTTTCAACATGAGTTCCCCCAGTCATTTATCAAGCCACCCCAAGCACTCACTAGGCTCTATTTTCTATCCCAAAACTCTGCTAAAATTTCTGTTCAAGCACTCCATTCTTGTTGAGGCAGATAACTGACTTGAGCATCGAAGGGTCTTGCCGGAGCAACCCCACCTCCGATTTAGACTTCTTTTGCAGGTCCCGACGGCGACCGCGACTCCCTCGACTCCAGCTTCTCCGATGCGAATGGATTTTTGCACCAACAGGATTGGCGCTAGAGGAAGGTGATGAACCTTCACAGTACCCTTGTTCTTAAAGGAACGCTCAACGGGACCACCTCTGGTCATCTTCTCCGACATCCACTCCTCCTTCCCCTCACTGGATCCTCGCCCGATGCCTCCCCGCAGAGCGTCCACATGGTGATTCGTGGCCTCCAGAGCCAGGTCCCAGGCTCCGGCCTCGCCTCCAGTTTCCCAGGCCCCGCATCCTCCGTCAGCGGTGGCCAGCAGGGAGCGGTCGGACAACCGGCCTTTGACGGATTTTGCCAACACCATCTCGGGAGGATCCCGGCAGGAAGCAACCAACGTACTGGCCGTACCCCCCAAGCGATAAAAGATTGAGGAGCCCATAACCTTTACTGAAGAAGATGCTCAGGGAGTCCAATTCCCTCATAACGATACGGTTGTGGTTTTCTTGAATATAGCAAACTACGACGTCCGCCGCATTCTTGTCGACAATGGAAGTTTGGCCGACATTTTATTCTATGATGCCTTTCGAGAATGTCCATCCTTGACGGCCACTTGAGGCCGATTACCTCCCCTCTAGTTGGGTTTACCGACGACGCTGTCCCGATGGAGGGAATAGTGACTTTGACTGTAGCTGCGGGTCGATATCCAAGACAATCCAGGGCTCTAGTGAATTTCCTGGTGGTGAAGGCGCCGTCAGCCTACAACGCAATCCTCGGCCAACCTGGCCTCAATGCTCTCCGAGCCGTCATGTCGACCTATCATTTGAAGTTAAAATTCCCCACTAGCCAGAGGATCAGAGAGGTCTGAGGAGACCAAGCGCTAGCCAGACACTGCTACAACATAGCCTTGCAAAGAAGCGACCAATCTGACCCCTGTCCAGTCGATGGGCTGGATACTCACGACGACCTCACTGAAGAGAGGGGCGGTCCAATTGAAGATCTGGTACCGATCCCTTTGAACGATGGGAATGCGGAGCATGTGGCGATGATTGGCTCCAAACTGGGGGAAGAGGTGCAGATGCGTATCATCAATTTTCTGCAGAAGAATGCAGACGTCTTCGCTTGGATCCCGACGGACATGCCGGGGATTGACACAAAAGTTATGGAACACTGCTTGGCCGTTGATCCCAAGCATCGATTGACGAAAGAAAAAATCCGAGGTCATGCACCAGAGAGGCAGAAGGCGATAGCCAAGGAAGTGGACAAGCTCCTTAAGGCCGGATTCATTAGGGAAGTCAACTACCCTGATTGGATTTCCAACGTCATCCTAGTCAAAAAGGCAAATGACAAGTGGAGGATGTGCATAGACTTCAAAAAGCTGAATAAGGCCTGCCCAAAGGACAGCTATCCCCTTCCCAGAATCGATTAACTGGTGGACGCAACCTTGGGCCATGAGCTCCTCACCTTCATGGATGTATTCTCCGGCTATAATCAAATCAGGATGGCACCGGAAGACGAAGAAAAGATCACTTTCATTACTAATCGTGGCCTTTACTGTTACAGGGTCATGCCTTTCAGCCTCAAAAATGCAGGCGCAACCTACCAGCGGTTGGTGAACAAAATCTTCAAGGAGCAGATCGGCTGCAACATGGAGGTCTACGTGGACGACATGCTCGTAAAAAGCAAATCTTCCATGGACCACGTCGCCGACCTCGAGGAAACCTTCGACGCCCTCCGAAAATATAAAATAAAACTAAACCCGACTAAATGCACTTTCAGAGCGACCTCGGGAAAGTTTCTGGGCTTCATGGTGTCGGGGCACGGGATTGAGGCCAATCCAGAAAAAATTTGCGCCATCCAGGAGATGACCGCCCCAAGGTCGATAAAAGAGGTTCAACACCTCACAGGGAGAGTAGCAGCCCTGAATCGCTTTATCGCGAGGTCAGCCGAACGGTGCTTACCCTTTTTCCAAACTCTCAAGCAACCGAAGAACTTCTGTTGGACCCCTGAGTGCCAACAAGCATTCGAAGAACTAAGGAGCTACCTCGGCTCACCCCCACTATTGGCAAAGCCAGAGCCTGGAGAGGAACTATTTTTATACCTGGCGGTCTCTCCCATGGCCCTTGCGGCAGTCCTTGTCAAAGAAGAAGCAAAAGTCCAACGGCCGATCTACTACGTCAGTCGCACGTTGAGAGATGCCGAGACCAGGTATACCAAATTAGAAAAACTGACTTACGCCTTGTTGATTGCAGCCCGGAGGCTCCGACCTTACTTTCAAGGGCACATCGTAACGCTGCTCACCGACCAACCAATCAAGGCGGTTCTGCACTGGGCGGATGCCTTCGGAAGGATGGCCAAATGGGCGATCGAGCTCACAGAATTCGACATCCACTATCGACCCAGGCCAACAATGAAAGCCCAGATATTGGCAGATTTTGTAGTGGAGTGTACTATCCCTGAGGAAGCCGAACCTGAACAAGGCAAACTTGTCGGCCTAAAGCCCCCACCAAGCTCCCCCAAAAAAGAGGCAGATCCCTCTGACTGATCTTGGGCCCTCTGCGTGGACGGTCTTCCAACATGTCAGGCGCAGGTGCGGGTCTGGTCTTGACCAGTCCAGAGGGAATCATCGCGGAGTACGCTCTGCACTTCGAGTTCCCCGCAACGAACAATGGAGCGAAATATGAAGCTCTGATCGCAGGATTGAGGATCGCCAAAGAGCTGGGAATCGATCGGCTTCGGGTCCACAGCAACTCTCAACTAGTAGTGGGACAAGTCAACAGAAACTACGAAGCACGGGAGGACAGCATGGCTAAGTATCTCGAAAAGGTGAAGGAGTTCGTCTCCGCCTTCAGTAGCTTAGAAATCAGGCAGGTTCCGAGGTTGGAAAATATCAGGGCCGACCTTCTCTCCAAGCTGGCAATGCTGGCCCCGGTCGAATTACCCAAAGGTGTTCTTTTTGAAGTGCTCAAGTGCCCAACTACGGAGGAATCGCAGCCCGTGATGGAAATTGATCACGAGCCCAGCTGGATCGACCCACTGATAATCTATCTCAGAGACGGGGTTCTCCCCCATGATGCAAAAGAGGCTTGGAAGCTCAGAAATCAAGCCCCCCGATACATCCTTTATGAGGGCAAGTTGTACAAGAGATCATACTCTTTGCCCCTTTTGAAATGCCTCCAGCCTTCGGAAGCTGACTACGCCTTGTGGGAAGTGCATGAAGGAATTTGCGGAAGCCATCTGGGGGCTAGATCTTTATCCCACAAGTTGCTCCGCTAAGGATATTACTGGCCGACAATGCATCATGATTCGATTGAATATGTCAGAAAGTGTGATCGATGCCAGAGATATGCCAATATCCAGAGACAGCCCACCACCGAGCTTACACCTTTGAGTGCCCCGTGGCCTTTTGCGCAATGGGGGATGGACATCCTTGGATCCTTTCCCATGGCGTCGGGATAGAGGAAGTTCCTCCTGGTAGCAATTGACTACTTCACCAAGTGAATCGAAGCCGAACCACTGGCGAAAATCACAGAAGCCAAAGTGCAAGATTTCGTCTGGAAGTCAATCATTTGTAGGTTCGGTCTACCGAGAACCCTAATCACTGATAATGGGCGGCAATTTACGGGAGCAAGATTCGTCGAATTCTGTGAAGATCTAAACATCTCCCACAACTTCACATCAGTAGCCCATCCTCAGGCGAACGGCGAAGATGAGGTGACTAACAGAACCCTTCTGCAGGGGATCAAGACAAGGCTTGAAAAGGTGAAGGAAACTTGGGCGAATAAACTTTATCATGTGCTGTGAGCGTATCGAACTACCCAAAGACTGCCCATGGGAGAGAACCCCTTTGCTTTAGCCTTCGGAACGGAGGCCGTCATCCCAATTGAGCTTAAACTCTCGTCGGCACGAGTCGTGGCATTCGACGAACATCAAAATTTGCAAGGTCTTAAAGCCAACCTCGACCTATTGGAAGAAAGGCGGGAGGTAGCTCAAGTCCAAATGGCGACCTACAGACAGAAGGTCGCTAGCTATTACAACTCTCGGGTCAAGAACAAAGTCTTTAGAGCAGGAGATCTAGTGCTTCGACGAGCCGCTGTCTCGCAACCTCAGGATCGAGGGAAGCTCGCCCCAAACTGGGAAGGCCCGTATGAGGTCAAGAAAGTAGTCCGGCCCGGAACTTATTATCTTAAGGAGCTCAAAAGAGCAGACCTCCCGCGACCATGGAGCTCGAAAAACTTACGGATGTACTACCAATAACTTTATTTCAATTAAAGGTTGTATGTCAACATGTCTCCCCTCTTTTGCACTATCTTACATCGACAGGGCAGTCCAAACAAACTGTATCGAAAACAAGAGGGGAACTTCATCTCGACAAAGTCGAAAGCCCGGTTCTCTAGACTGGATGGGGGGAGAGGCCCCGCAACGCCCATATGCGCCCCCACAGCCCTGTTAGGGTCAGGAGGAGAACCTCGCCCTAACTTGAGCAAAGTCGAAGGCCCGGTTCTCTAGACCGGATGGGCGGAGAGGCCTTGCAATGCCCATATGCGCCCCCACAGCCCTGTTAGGGACAGGAGGAGAACCTCGCCCTAACTTGAGCAAAGTCGAAGGCCCGGTTCTCTTTAGACCGGATGGGGGGAGAGGCCCTGCAACGCCCATATACGCCCCCACAGCCCTGTTAGGGACAGGAGGAGAACCTCGCCCTAACTTGAGCAAAGTCGAAGGCCCGGTTCTTTTTAGATCGGATGGGGGGAGAGGCCTTGCAATGCCCATATGCGCCCCCACAGCCCTGTTAGGGACAGGAGGAGAACCTCGCCCTAACTTGAGCAAAGTCGAAGGCCCGATTCTCTTTAGATCGAATGGAGAGAGAGGCCCTGCAACACCCATATGCGCCCCCACAGCCCTGTTAGGGACAGGAGGAGAACCTTGCCCTAACTCGAGCAAAGTCGAAGGTCCGATTCTCTTTAGAACGGAAGGAAGGAAGGGCCCAGCGATGCCCATATGTACACCTACGGCCGCGTTAGAGACAAGAGGAGGACCTCGTCCTACTCAGAGCTGAAACCTGTTACGACAGAAATAGGGAAAGAACCTCATCCCGGCATCAATTAAAGTCTGGTCATTCAAGACCAGAAGAGAAAAAGGGGGGACCTTTCCCAGTGGCCCCTTCACAATAAGACCCCATCCGGACTCCTACAGGAGCCGGACTTTGTCCCCGGCTTCGACCATCGGTAAACTCCATCCGGACTCCCATGGGGGCCGGACTCTGCCTCCAACCTCAACTGCGGGAAGGCTTCGCCCGAACTCCTACGGGAGTCGAGCTCCGCCCGCGACTTCACTTACGGGTAAGCTCCGTTCGGACTCCCACGGGATCCAGACTTCGTCTCTGACCTTGATTGCAGGTAGACTTCGACTGGACTCCTACGGGAGCCAGATCTCACCCACGACTTCGCTTATGGGAGCCAGACTCCCGCAGCCCCCCCAAGAGCGGAGAAAAAATTCCAAACGAAAAAGAAAAAGGAAGGAGGGGCTAAAAAGGAAGGCGACGGACCATGTCAGTGACGAATGGAAGACAAACAGCATTGAAGACGCAGAGAACCCCATCTCAGCAAGGATTGGGGTTCTTATCAAGGACCCCAACTCTCAAGGAAGTTCTCAGCATGAGCTCGAGATGAGACTTCCTCGAGGTGATGAAAGATCAGACCTCCAAGCCCGAGCCCTGATGGGGGGCACCAGACCCGAGCGGCCCCAGACAAATCTACGGCCATGGGCGAAAAGGATGGGTCGATACGATGGCAATCGGGTACCTCCGAACGATGTGAAGGCCGAAAAGAAACTCAGCAAGCGACAATTCAACACGTGAGTATAAGAGGTAGCAGAAATTTTTCTTCTCATATTATTCATCTAATATACATTACAGAGCCATTGGTTGTAGGAGAAGGACAACTGAAAGGTGAGCCGACGTGACCACTACCAGCAACCTACAGACGACATTAAAAAAAAAAAAAAAAAAAAAAGGAAAAAGAGTGAAAGAAGAAGAGAAGTAAAGAGAAGGGAATGCAACAACAGCAATAGTAAAGAAAGGAAGTTCGACAGACAACAATTCGATGCAAAGCACAAACGAAGTAACAAAATCTTCTTCTCATTTCTCGATGTATGTTACAAGACCCGGAGGGCCAGAAAAAGAAAACTTTGTTACAAGACTCGAAAGGGATACACCGGAGGCCACTTCGAGTTGTAAACTTCTCTTCCCGGTTCTGTCCTTCCCACCAGTATTTTCCAGTACATGTGACAAGCCTCTCGGCTCTCGCCCCTCGCCTCGTTCTGCTCCACCTCCGAAATCCCAACCCTAGGGGGAAAAGGATGGGATAGATTCCAGGGGGCAGCAAGGGCAATGGCAGCAGCGACGATGACCTGTTTCAAGAAGAACCAGAGTTACCCCGGAGGCAGCGATGGCGTCGGAGATATGTCCCACCACCGTGTGCTCCGCGACTACCTCCGCCCTAGGTGTTCTGGCAAGGTCGGCATGCGCTACTTCCACCGTCCCCACAATAAGTTCTGCTGCCCCACCATCGACGCCGACTGCTTCTGGTCCCTCGGCCCCGACGCCATCAAGGATCCCGCCACGGCTTGTGACGAAAGCTCTGCCCCCTTTACCGATGTCGCCCCATCCGACTACTCCAAAGTTCTTAGGCGGAATGCCTTCATCGGTTGTCCCCGTTATTAAACCCCTGTTATTGAAGGAATTCTCCCTTGAGCCCCATTTAAGGCGGCAGGAACCCTCAGCGACAGTCTGACAACCAGAGAACTCGGGGATTGTTGTTCTTCTCCTTGCACTCTTCTTAGTCTGTGGCATCGCCTTAAAATTGGCCTCCGAGGCGGAGGCCCCGGCAGGGGAATCCCTTGGAGAGACTCTGGGGACTGGAAACGACAGAGAGCCGACGAAAATGGCAAAGACCGATGCGAAGGACGCTCGGAGTCGGAGGGGGCACCGATGGAGTGGCTGAGTGGTTAAGCCCTCAGGTGAAAGAAAGATGTCGTGAAGCCCCTGGAGGAAAGGTGGGGGCTTAAATAGGCAACGGAGCCTGACGCAGTTATGGTGGCAGGTGTCCCTGGGCCAACCGGTGCCCACCGCATGTCCCGTGTGTCCCGCTCGTCGCGACCAAGGGTTGACCGTTCACGGACTTTCATGGCGTGACGCTTAGGATCACGTCCTGGTGGGAGTTTCGAAAAGGCTTTTCAGGTCGTTCTAATCAAAAAAAGGCTCCGGCATGCACGTATTAAATGCCAAGATTTTCGAGGGCAGTCGTGTGCAGAATTCAAGGGAGCAACTTCGGCTGTGACAATCTTTCTGTACTTCCTTCATTCAAAATTCAAACTCGGAAGTAGGGGGACTGGTGTTGGGTATAAAATACCCTCAGCCAAAGTTCTCAGTAGGATTGATCCTCCCAAGACTCATCTGGCTTTCAACTACAGATGGTACCTCTCCAGACTTCTCCAACAGTCGGATTTCCATGATGCTGACTGAACTCCCCCGACAGACGAACTCCCACTGCACCACCCCAAACTCTTTCAACATGAGTTCCCCCAGTCGTCTATCAAGCCGCCCCAAGCGCTCACTAAGCTCTATTTTCTATCCCAAAACTCTGCTAAAATTTTTGTTTGAGCACTCCATTCTTATTGAGGCAAAGAACTGACTTGATAGTCGGAGGGTCTTGCTGGAGCAACCCCACCTCCGATTTAGACTTCTTTTGCAGGTCCCGACGGCGACCGCGACTCCCTCAACTCCAGCTTCTCCAGCGCGAACGGATTTTTGCACCAACAAGCGTGCATCCTCTTTCTTTAATTTTTTTATCACATAAAAAAAAGCATCCATACCCTAATCTAAAATATTTCTATTCTATTTTGAATTAAATTTAAATAAAAAGAATTTGGATGAAAAAGACTTCCAGACAAGGTGGGGCACCAATAGTTGGCGCCCCCTCTCTTTTCACATGCATGAAAACAGAAAAGGATGTGAACAATAATGCTTTTCTTTCCATCTTGATATGACTTTTGGAGAGAGAATCCTAGAGGACTTGGGCTCTCTAAGTCATGATTCCTCTGATTCAAGTAGAGCCTCAATCGGATTCAAATTGAGTTCAAAACGAATCGAATTCAAAAAGACTGTCAAGCCTGATCCAATCAGGCTTGAAATTCAAATCTAATTTGGATAATTGAACCTAATTAATATTAAATTAAATTAAGTCTAATTAAATTAAATCTAATTTAAATTAATTAAAACTTAATTTATAATTTAATCAGCTCCAAAAATTACAACACTTGTAATTAAATTCCTATGCTAACAATTAGCAGCTGTCAAAACTGTAACACTTACAAATTAGCAGTTTCTAATATTCAAACTATTAATCTAATTGATAATTTAAATATAATCCAAGCCATTGATTAGGTCAAGCTCTTTTTGTGTGTGACCCCTCAAGTTCTATTCTGTCTGATAGTGAAACATACCGTGATCTCCATCATAGTATCATCGAAACTCTTTTCGATAGGTTGAAATGATTCCAACTCATCTCAACAAAGATTGTTGATCCAAAAATGATCTTAGTGAGTTCTCACGATCTACCAAAGATATCTAGCAACATGTAGTGGCAATCCAGCAGAAAAGAAAAGTAAACCCTTAAGTGCAATTATCGTGTGTTACAATCTCTCTATCGAGAGTTCTGACTGGACAGAGATCATGGAGAACTCATCAAATCCCATCGTCAGTCATATGCTAGATTGGCTCGACTCGAGTTCATTTGTAATCTCGTGAAAATCTTTTTCAGTATTCACACTTATTCTGGCTAGAGATTTTCTGAACTCAATCTTACGAATCACATAAGACTTCTCCTTTTCTACCAAGATCGATAGATTCCATCTAAGTGTATCTTACTCCAAACAACGAATCTGAACCTACATAGCCAACATACACAGCAAGGATCTATATGACTAGGGACCAAGGGAACGTGCAGTCAAACTATATAGCTTCGCTGCGAATAGCCAACACACTGTAGGTCAAAAGACCAGTCACACCACTACAGCATCGAGAAAATCACTGATGAGTGAGTAGACATCCAAGTGATTTCTCATGTTGGTCACACTCAGTGCAAGTTGTTCTCTAACAACCACCTATACTCTTACCCTAGTGTCTCTACACCACAGATTCGAGACTCATCTATCCTAAAGGGAGGTGATCCGTGCACCGATCTCGAATAAATTGATCACAGTCCTCCGTGACGATCCTTCGATTGGGAATATTTAGAAATTAACCACTAATGATGTTGTTGGGTATAAAATATCCCTCCCCCGGTCGAAGTTTGTAAAAGACTGATCCTTCGAGGCTCTTCCGGCTCCCGACCTTGTATGTGGTGCCTCTCCGAACTCCCTCGATCATTCGGACTTCTCCGATAATGGACTTTTGCGTTCACCCACCGGGCCACCCCAAAGGCCCTCTGGGCCTCACTGACAGTCGACCTCCTACAGCAGCCAACCATTCCCCGAGTCTCTCCTGGACTTCTTTCGGCCACGGATGACCCTACTCCGAACTTCTTTCGGGCTTTGTTAGCATCCGAGCTTCCCCGACAATGAGATTTCTACAGTAACCAGACTCCTAAGTTTCTACGGTGGTCGACTGCCTTTCGGATCTCGATCGAGCTCCTGCGAGAGCCGAGCTTCTACTACGAACGGTCTACTCCGAACTCCTATAGCGGGCTGTCTATCCTAGACGTCTACTGTAAGCAAATTCTGACTCAAGCCTCTACTATAAATAAATTTCTTTCGAATTTTTACTACAGGTGACTTCAACCGAGCTACCCTGTAACGAGTGGGCTCTGGATGAGCTTCTACAGCGGGACACTACTCCGAGCTTCTACGACAACTGGTCCTCGCCCGACCTCCTACAATAAGTGGCCCCTTTTCGACCTCTCGTGAGAATCGAAGCCCGTCCGAACTTCTCCAGCGGATGGATTTCGGACGAGCTTCTGTGTTGGACGAGCTCTAGCAACTGGGTCCCTGCGATAGTCGATCGCCTCCGATGTCTGCCGAGCCTCCCCAGCACTATCCGAAGTCCATCACCAGTCGACCTCCTACCAGGCTCCCCATAAAACCGGACTTCCTCGGTGGATGATCTTCAGATGAGCTTCCGCATCAGATAAATCCTAGACGGACTTCTCCAGACTTCGTCAATAAAAAATCTTCATCCGAGCTCCTATAGCAGGTGACTCCCGCCTGAAACGTCAGCACCTGAAGCATCTGACAACAGTAGATTCGTCAGCAACCTCGCAACATCCGAGCCTCTCCTAGAACAATGATGTAAACAGCCATCATGCTCCATCAGGCATCCCAATCGAGCTTCAGCCGACGGATCCAAACTCTCTGGCGAGCCACAATAAGGGCCACTACCTTACTCCACTTGCTGCAACGGATTCTACACGATTCCACCACTCTCTGACAAGCCATGATAAAAGCCGCCATCCCGCTCCACTCGCTATAATGGATTCCATGCAGCTCCACCTCTCTCTGGCAAGTCCCGACAACGGACACCACTCCACTCTCCGCAACAAGCTCCACGTGGCCCTGAACAACCCCTGATGCCACTACTCTCCGTAATAAACTCCATGCGGCTCTGAGCGGTCCACTACCAGACGATTACAGACGTCGCTGTCGGTCAGTTACACCCTCATCTATAAATAAGGACCTCTAGATACATTCTTCTCTAAGCTGGTAACTCTATCTCGAAACTCTGCCAAAATTTTCGCTCGAGCACTCCATTTCTGTTGAAGCAGAGTACTGACTTGAGCATCGGAGGATCTTACCGAAGCACCCCCAACTCCGGTTTAGACTTTCTTTGCAGGTCCCGGCGGCGGCCGCAGTCATCCCAGCTCCAGCTTCTCCGACTTCGACAGAATTCTGCACTAACAGAATTAGCGCTAGAGGAAGGGGCTCTGTGTCTTTGCAGTACCCTTGTTCTTAAAGGAGTGCTCAACGGGACTAATTTCAGTCATCTTCTCCGACATCCTCTTCTCCTTCTTCTATTAGATCTTCACCCGATGCCTCCCCGCAGAGCATCCACCAGGCGATCCACGGCCTCCGTGGCCAGATCTCAGGCTTCGGCCTCACCTCCAGTTTCCCAGGCTCTTCCTCCTCCTCCGGCAACGGCGGTCGGTGCGGAGCAATTTGACCTGCTGGTTCAGTAGGTCAGAGGCCTCACTGAAGCAGTGTAGGCCATGCAACAGCAACAACAACCGCAAGCGTTGGTGTGGTTGGAGAGAACATCATCGAAATTCCAAAATCCGACGGTAGGGTGGGCCACTTGGGCCAGTCGCCCCATCTTTCTTGGAAAGACAAATCCGAGGGTGGAGAGCCCTTAGCCGATCATGATTCTACTCCTGGAGGATCTCTACCTTCATTCTGCCCGAAGACCCTCGAGACCTGCAGTCGAGAGGACTTCCTAGATCGAAGGCGCCAAGAGATGAACCGATGGATTGAAGAACTTCGCCACGCTCCCCCTGCTTATGGTGAGGATATCTGTACTGACCCTCCCTTCTCTCAAATGATCATGCAGGAATCGATCCCACCAAACTTCAAGCTCCCCCAATTCGAAAGCTATGACGGGATCTTAGACCCGGTCGACCACCTGAAGGCCTTTCGAACGATGATGCTACTTCATGGCACGCCAGATGCCATTCTGTGCCGAGCTTTTCCATCCACCCTGAAGGGAGCAGCAAGAAACTGGTACTCGACGTTGAAGCTGGGTACCATCTTTTCCTTTGACCAGATGAGCCACCAGTTCATGGCTCATTTTGTTAGCAGCTGGCATCCCCGGAGAGGTTCGGAGTCCCTCATTAACATCAAGCAAAGGGAGGGGGAATCCATCCAGGCTTACATCAATCGTTTCAACATCGCTATGTTGGAGGTCCGAAACTTGGACCAATCGATCATGATGGCCGCTCTGAAAGGCGGCCTTCAGAAGAATGACCTTCTGTTCTCCTTGGAAAAGAAGTACCCTAGGAATTTTGCCGATTTGTTGGCTCGGGCCGAAGGATATGCCCGAGCAGAAGAAGCCTTCAAGATGAAGGATGAGGAGACTGCGAGAGAGCGGCAGGCGGGAGACTCGAGCAAGCCCGCAGTTGAAAAAGGACCGAGCGAAGCTCGGCCACACTCTCGAACTCCTCCTGGGCACAGGCACGCCTGGACTCCTCCCCGAGCTCGTAAATAGAGAAGCCCAGTCCGTCGAGTTCGGTGAGGCTCCCCTCTCGGGAGATTCCACAGCTACACCCCTCTCAATGCATCAAAAACTCAAGTGCTGATGGAGGTCAGGGAGCAGCTCCCAAGGCCAGAGAGGATGCGCTCGCACCTTGAAAAGCACAACCCGAACAAATTCTGCCTTTATCATTGTGACCACGGCCACGATACGGAGGAGTGTATTCAGCTCCGAGATGAGATCGAGGAGCTCATCAGACGAGGTCGGCTCAACAGATTCATTCGACGCCGACCTGAAGGAAGGGAAGATCGGTCTAGGGCCCTGCCGCAGCCGGAACCGCCAAGGAGGGAGGAGCAGCCAGAAGATCGGCCTCCAATTGGGATTATCAACTCCATCTCGGGGGGACCCCAACGATGAGCAGACCTTCCACGGTTATAGGGTTCGAAAGATCTACGAATGTATTTCCAACAACTTTGCCCTGAATGAAAATTCTCTTCATATTTGTGCATTCTTTCTTTTGGTATGAGCTTATAACGATGAGAGATAACTCCCCCATACAAATGAAATTAAGCGCGTTAGGAACAGGAGGAGAACCTCATCCTAATATGAGCAAAGACGAAGGCCCGATTTCTTAAAGACCGGATGGAGGGAGAGGCCCTTACAATGGCCCTTATGTGCCCCCACAGTCTTGTTAGGAACAGGAGGAGAACCTCATCCTAACATGAGCAAAGTCAAAGGCCCAGTTTCTTAAAGATCGGATGGGGGGAGAGGCCCTTACAACGGCCCTTATGTGCCTCCACAGCCTTTGTTAAGAATAGGAGGAGAACCTCATCCTAACATGAGCAAAGCCGAAGGCCCGATTTCTTAAAGATCGGATGGGGGAAGAGGCCCTTACAACGGCCCTTATGTGCCCCCATAGCCTTGTTAGGAATAGGAGGAGAACCTCGTCCTAACATGAGCAAAGCCGAAGGCCCGATTTCTTAAAGACCGGATGGGGGGAGAGGCCCTTACAATGGCCCTTATGTGACCCCACAGCCTTGTTAGGAACAGGAGGAGAACCTCGTCCTAACATGAGCAAAGTCGAAGATCCGATTTCTTAAAGATCAGATAGGGGGAGAGGCCCTTACAACGGCCCTTATGTGCCCCCACAGCCTTGTTAGGAATAGGAGAAGAACCTCATCCTAACATGAGCAAAGCCGAAGACCCGATTTCTTAAAGATCAGATGGGGGGAGAGGCCCTTACAACGGCCCTTATGTGCCCCCACAGCCTTGTTAGGAACAGGAGGAGAACCTTATCCTAACATGAGCAAAGTCGAAGGTTCGATTTCTTAAAGATCGAATGGGGGGAGAGGCCCTCACAACGGCCCTTATGTGCCCCCACAGTCTTGTTAGGAACAGGAGGAGAACCTCATCCGGACACGAGCTGAAACCGACTGTCGGGAATAAGGGGAGGACCTTGTCTCGACGCAACCAAAGACTCAGTTGATCGACGAGGGGGAGAGCTTCCTCAATGACTCCTCTACACTCTCATGACCCCATCAAGAGTAGAGGGAAGACCCTCACTCAAACACAGAAGAAAAAGGGGAGATGAAAAGAAAAAGTGACGAACTACACCGGCCATAGGTGAAAAACGAACTACATCAAAGGCACAAGAGACCTCATCTCGATGAGAGAGCAAATCCTTATCGAAAATCTCTAGTCCTTAAGGGCAAATCGACATGGCGATGATCAGGAACCTTCAAACTACGTCAGCAACGAACAAGATGGAAGACAAAAGAAGTTTGGTGAACGATGACTCAAAGTAAGAACCGGTGAGGGATTACAAACTACGTCGACGCCAAATAAGATGGAAGACAAATGGAGTTTGGTAAATAACCATTCAATACCAGAATGGATAAGGTAATAGACAATTTCATTTTTATTTTATTGGTAAAGTACACATCACAAAGCCTTAAAGGCCAAAAAATAAAAAAAAAAGAAAGAAGAAAAAGAGGCTCTAAGGAAGCCCAATTTCTTCCGACTTCGAGCTCTCGGTTCTGGCTCTTCTTATGGATTGCCTTAAATTTTTGACTTCCTCTTCCAGTTTCATCTTTTTCAGCAGCATATCCTGGAACATCCGATGGAACTGTCAGTGCTCGTCCTCTGACTCTCGAAGCCTCCTCCTCAAGACCTCGGACTCTGCCTCAGCATCCTTGACTGCCTGCTGCTCGTGGACCAGCTGAATCTTCAGCCACCGTAATTTGGCTTCCTCCCACCCAAGGGCTACAGACAGTTTCACCATAGTCCCCCTCAAGGAGCAAAGCTCGTCAGAACCTTACGCAGGGACAGGCTGGACTCTCTCAGACAGCCACCTCTGAAGGCGGGCAACTTCGTCAGTCACCGTTTGGAGCCTCCTTCAGTAGTCCTCTACTTGTCTGCTCCAGCCGACTCGATAGGTGTCGTAAGTCACCTCGGTGTCCTGCAGCCATTTTTAAAGGTCGGAGAACCTCTTCGACCAGTGTTGGTCGCGGTCAGTCTGGACTGTGAGCTGGGATGAGCTCCCTTCCAGCCGGTCGATCTTCTCCTGTGTGACTGCCAGCTTGACTTTAAGGGAGCTGATCTTGGAAGCCTGAGTCCAAGACCGGTCGCTAGCACATTTTTGGAGTTCCTCAAGCTCCGTAATGAAGTCGGCTTTCCTTTTGGTGTATTCCATGAAACTTTTCTTGTGGAGGTTCCGAAAGCGAGTAGCCTCAGCGGTGGCCTCTGAATGGCTCTCCTTCAGCCAGTGAAGTTCATCTTCCAGCTTCTTAAATTTTCTTGTCAACTGATGAACTTCCCTTTGGAGGTCTCGTATCATCGACTTCAAGGGAATACCCTCCGACAGGAGAAGGGCTTCGACAGGACACTATCGTTGGAGGACAAAAGCACCACGACTCAAATTAATACAAGAAGGCAAAAAGAAGGTAAAGAATACAAAAAAGAGAGGAGGGACCCTCCATAAAGATGAATCCAGCTTCATTGATCAAATAAATCCCAAGTACAAGAGAATGAGAAAAAAATCACCACAAAGGAAAAAATACAAAACTAGAGGTTCCGGACCTCTGGGGCAGAAGTAGAGGAGGTCGGTGTCCCCGAAAGATCATCAGCGACTTCGGATGGTCTGGCTTCATCATTGGATGCCTCGTTCAGGAAGCCAAGATCCAACTCGGGAAACCTCCCGGCCACCTTCTCTTGGCAGAGCTCGAACCCCTTGATGAAGGTGTCCTGGCCGAACTAGACCTTCAGATCCTTCATCTCGGGGGAGGCTTTGAACTCCTCCACTGCTCGAGCCCTTGCCTCCAAGACCAGAGACAAAATCCGCACTTTCAACTCGAAACCTGCTCCTTCAACTCGGAGACCTGTGCCCTTAATGCGGAGACCTCGACCTCAGCCTTCCCTCTCTCCTCCTCCAAGGCGGTCCTTAGATCGGATGAGGTTTGTCCCTCCTTTTCCAGTGCCTCTTGGAGGCTTAGGACCTTGGTGATCTTCTCCTCAAGGCGGGCAGCCCCGGCTAGACGACCCTCTTCTGCCCGAGCTGCCTCCTTCTTGGCGATCTTCGCCGCCTCGATGTTGGTGACGAGCTGGTTCCCAATCTGTAAGAAGGGTCAGGGAGTCGACATCAGGGCTGAAGAATAAATTAAAGAAGTAGGGAGAAGAAAAAGGATGAGTTAACCTACTTCGAGGAAAGATCCCAGAGAGTCACAGACCCACAGCTCGGGATCGAAGAGGATGATCCTCTCAACTACCTCGGGCAGAATGCACCCTTCAACCAGCCTCTTTATTAAGTCCCTATTATTGAAGGGATTTTCCCCTAGATCTTCCTCGGAGCTGTCGGCCCCCTCGGTGGCAGCCCTGTGATTGCGACTCCTCCGGGCCAGGATCTTCTTTCTCCTCCTCCCTTCGGCCCCGGGTGCCCCCTCGGGACGAACCTCTGAAATGGGACCCTCGGTCGGGGAGCTCTGTGAAGGAGCTCGGGGGACTTTCGATTCGGCGTCGGAAGGGGCTTCGACGGTGACGGGCATCAGAGCAGGCACGGCCGAGCTTATCCCTTCTGTCCTGGCTCTCTTCACAATGGAACAGGAAGAAGGGGAATAAGAAAAAAAAAAAGAAGAGAGGGAGAGATACCGGCAGGTTTAAGGGGGCTCAGGCCGACGTTGAACAAAAGTTGTTCCCTCAGAAGGTCGGTGAGGAGGGAGGCTTGATAGGCCTCGAGCTTTTTGGAGGCCTCGAGGTCGTCCCTTTCCAGGGTAGAAGCCCGACGGACGAAATCCCTCAGGGAGCCCCAAGGGGGTAATCCTAGCTCCAAGGTCGGGCATCGGACATAGAAGAACTTCTCCTTCTAGTTATGGACGGAAGAGGGGGCGCCTTTCAGCAACCCCTTTCTACCGAACTCGGGGGAGAAGTACCACCAATCTTTTGCCGAGGGATGGCGCTTGAAGGTGTAGAAGTTCCTAAACAAAGAAAGAATCGGCCGAACTTCGGCTAAACTACAAAGAGAAAGAAACCCTATCAAAAACCTAAAGGAGTTCGGCACGACGGAAACTAGAGAAATATTCAGAAAATGGAAGAGAGCAATGACAAAGGATGGCAGTGGAAGCCGAAGTTCGATACGGAAGGCCTCCTGGTACAGACAAAAGCAGCCAGGAGGAGGAGCGCTAGCCCGGTCGATGGCCCGGGAAGCTCCAGCTCGTACTCTGGAAGAACTCCGTACTGAATCCTTATCAGTGAGAGTTCATTCGGAGTCAAGGAGCCGGGGATGGTGTCTGGCGCAAAGGTCAGACAAGGGTCGGTCCTAGCTACGGGTTCATTTACGGTACCAGTACTACGGAGAACTGGGGCTGACGAACTCCTAGAACTGCTAGAAGAGGAGATATCAGAGGATATTTTGGATCAAATGGAAGCCACAAAAATCCCAGAAAATCAAAAAAAATAGCAAAAAGGTCCTCGAGAAAGGCAAACGAATAGAATATGAAGAAAAAAAGATGAAAAAATGTCAGGAAGTTCCAGAACTGATCTAGATTGTTCCCAGGAGTGCAGGGAGACGGCAAGGATGAAAGAGGTCGACCCGGAGGATGCCTAAGGTCGGGAAGGATGCTAGAGGAAGCTGGAGCTCTCGGGGAAGAAGAGGGAAACTGAGGGATTCTCTCAAGCAAGGTGGAACCCCTGAAGGAGGAGAACGTGTTTAAATAGACCTCAAGATCCGACGCAATAATGATTGCGGATCTCCTCTGGCCGGCCTGCACTCGCCGCGTGTCCCACTCACCGCGACAGACTATTGAAAATGGCTGGCAGCTGACAGAGTCATTATTATGCTGTACCTAGAGCCATGCCCCGATGAGAATTCCAAAAAGAAGAAACCTTTTCTGAAAAGGTTCCAGTACCGGCGTGTCGAACGTCAAAATATCTGACAACTACTGAGTACAAAAATCGAGGAGAGCAGCTTCGGTCATGAGAATTTCTCTGTACTTCCTTCATTCGGAACCCGAACTCAAAAGTAGGGAGACTGGTGTTGGGTATAAAATACCCCCCCCCCGGCCGAAGTTTGTAAAAGATCGATCCTTCGGGGCTCTTTCGGCTCCCGACCTTGTATGTGGTGCCTCTTCGAACTCCCTCGGCCGTCCGGACTTCTCCGATAATGGACTTCTGCATTCACCCACCGAGCCGCCCCAAAGGCCCTCTGGGCCTCACTGACAGTCGACCTCCTACAGCAACCAACCATTCCCCGAGTCTCTCCTGGACTTCTTCCAGCCACGGACGACCCTACTCTGAACTTCTTCTGGGCTTCGTCAGCATCCGAGCTTCCTCGACAACGAGATTTCTATAGTAACCAGACTCCTTCCAAGTTTCTACGACGGTCGATCACCTTCTGGATCCTGATCGAGCTCCTGCGAGAGCCGAACTTCTACTACGAACGGTCTACTCCGAACTCCTACAGTGGGCTGTCTATCCCAGATGTCTACTGTAAGTAAATTCTGACTTAAACCTCTACTATAAACAAATTTCTTCTGAATTTCTACTACAGGTAGACTTCAACCGAGCTACCCCATAGCGAGTGGACTCTGGACGAGCTTCTACAGTGGGACACTACTCCGAGCTTCCACGACAATTGGTCCTCGCCCGAGCTCCTACAATAAGCGGCCCCTTTTCGACCTCTCGCGAGAACTGAAGCCCATCCGAACTTCTCCAGTGGATGGATTCTGGACGAGCTTCTGTGACGGATGAGCTCCAGCAACTGCGTCCCTGCGATAGCCGATCGCCTCTGATGTTTGCCGAGCCTCTCCAGCGCTATCCGAAGTCCATCGCCGGCCGACCTCCTACTAGGCTCCCCATAAAATTGGACTTCCCTGATGGATGATCTTCAGATGAGCTTCCACATCAAATAAATCCCAGACGGACTTCTCCAGACTTCGTCAATAAAAAATCTCCGTCCGAGCTCCTACAGCAGGTGACTCCCACCTGAAATGTCAGCACCCAAAGCATCCGACAACAATAGATTCGTCAACGACCTCGCAACATCCGAGCCTCTCCTAGAATGATGATGTAAAGAGCCATCCTGCTCCATCATGCATCCCAGTCGAGCTTCAACCGATGGATCCAAACTCTCTGGCAAGCCACAACAAGGGCCACTACCTTACTCCACTCACTGCAACAGATTCCACATGGTTCCACCACTCTTTGACAAGCCACGACAAAAGCCACCATCCCGCTCCACTTGCTGTAACAGATTCCATGCAGCTCCACCTCTCTCTGGCAAGTCCGGACAACAGACACCACTCCACTCTCCGCAACAAGCTCCACGTGGCCCTGAACAATCCCTGATGCCACTACTCTCCGTAACAAACTCTACCAGATGGTTACAGACATCGCTGTCAGTCAGTTACACCCTCTGTCTATAAATAAGGATCCCCAGATACGTTCTTCTCTAAGCTGGTAACTCTATCTCGAAACTTTGCTAAAATTTTCGCTCGAGCACTCCATTTCTGTTGAAGCAGAGTACTGACTTGAGCATCAGAGGGTCTTGTCAGAGCACCCTCAACTCTGATTTAGACTTTCTTTGTAGGTCCCGACGGCGGCCGCGATCATCCCAACTCCAGCTTCTCCGACTTCGACGGAATTCTGCACCAACAGATGTATATCTCAAATTATTAATACCTTGAGAATATACAAAATCATCTTTATTAATTTTTAGGATAAATCATGGATACATAAATATGATTGATTATTAAGACTCCCTAACAAGTATAAAATATGCTTTAGAAAAAAGTATGTGTCAGCCAAGATTGGCTTCTAGGGCATACATCCAACACAAACACCTAACCAAATCTTTTTTGATGTTTCTTCTCTAAATTCTCATGTTAAAAATTAAATTTAATCTAATTTTTATCTAAAAAAATAGAGAAAAAATCTGAAAGAAGAACTTCTTCTCCAAGGCTGCGCACAAGAAAGAAGATCCATCTTCTTCCTTCTCTTTCTCTCGTTGAAAAGAAAAATTTTCTCTAATTTTTTACTATATAACCAGCAAAGGAGCCTCTCTTTGATGCCCAAGAATCAGCAATCAAGCTCCCACAAAATCACTCCAAGATGGGAGGGAGACGAGGGGGTTGGTGTGTGGAGTTTGGGGTGTCCAGCTCTTGGACGCCCCAACCCTTTTTTTTCTTTTTGTGATCACAAGAGGGGACGCCTCTTATTTTTATGAAAGAGAGGAGAAAGGGGGTGCGACACTTTATGATGGGGTGTGAGATCTCAACGTGAAGAGAGGTGGGGCGTGAGGAATCAATAAATAGATAGGGTTTAGGAATTGGTTCAGCCCTATTCCAAATAGGACTCATGAATCTCGTTCCAACTCTATCTAACCCTTGGATCCAATCCTAACCAATTTAAGAATTAGTTATAACAAACTAACTAATTAGATCCTAACCCAATTATGAAACCAATTAGCCCCAATCCAATTAGAAAATTAGTTAGATTAAATTTTTATTAATCCAAAGATTGATTCTTGATGGATATCAAGGAAGTTGTTTGATAATAGGGCTTGATCCAATCAAACCTATTATCCAACAAGATTTGATCCAATCAAAATCTATATAAAACTAATTGAATCCCATTCAACTTAGAATTTAATTTGCATCCCTGAGATCAATTGAAACAAGCCTTGTTATCTAATAGGGATGCATCCAATCAATCAAAAGTCAATCTAATTGAATCCAATTCAATTAGATCTGATCCAATCTGTATTGCTCAATCAAATTGAGCCAATTAACAATCATATTGTTAATTAATTATTTTTCTAATTTATCAACCATTAATAATAATTTATTACAACCTTTGCAAAGGATTAATCATAAATCAAATTTGACAATTAAACCCTTCAATGATTCATAATCGTCGATCAGCCATTTGATCAGAAAGGTACTTCTATGTGTGTGATCCCATAGATTTGAACCTAAGTTGGTAGCATAAGAAAATTCTTGTACTAATCAATATTACCATCTAGTAATGGTTTCTGACATCCAGATAGGTCGAATTATGCCCAGCAACACTCTAGAATCCATGTAGATATAGTTATCGTATAATTCATCCCTTTGATACTTGATGCTTAAGAATGACTAAGGGTTAAACTGTCAACCTAAGATGAGTGGTCCACATTGTGTCTCAACCTTAAAAATTTTGTGACTCCTCACTAAGACTACTTTGGTTAAAATTTTGCTAAATTAAAATACAGTGATGCATCATCTTCAATTTTATTTAGAGTAGTAAATCTCATCTTGACTCGCACTCAGACTTCACAAGTACTTGACTGTACCCAGAAACTTTCCATCACTAAATTAAAAATTCGGATAGTTCGGCACCAAAGTAAGTGAGTTGCTTGCAAGTCATCGAGGCAGCCTCAGATCAAAGGGACACTTACATCCATATCCCATTAGACCAATTTTTGACAGTAGAGTACTCTGAAAGTGATCACGCTCAGTGGAATATACTCCTACATATCATCCGTATGCCATACCTATGTCACCACATGTCTTGGTTAAGAGGACAACCAACTAATGTGGCACACAACAACCTACACTCAATATAATTATTATCTTTATAATAATTGTATCATTTTATCACGAGTAGGATTTAAAAATCTCACGATAAATTTTTTTTTATCATTTTGGAAGTAGCTCTAAGAACTTCATCGTAACATATAAGTTCTATTTAAGAAGATGTATTCTTTATGATGAATTTGTCAGATAATATTTATTATTTTATAATTCATATACATATATAGAGTATAATCATCTATAATTTAGATGATTGGCTTTAGGATACATTTCTCAACAACTCTCACTTGGACTAAAGCCAATCAAATCGGTATCAAATACCCATCTTTCATTTGAGATCATCAAACTCATTAGATCTGATTACTCTAGTCAATGGGTCAGTCAAGTTCTCCTTTCAGTCGATCTTTCTAAGATCGATTTTATTTCAATCTTATTGAACAAGGTGATTGCAATGCAGAATGTATTTGATCCTCAAATGGAACATCAATTTTTCAGCTTGAGCTATGACTTTAGTACTGCTGTCAATACAAAAAGACTGGACCATCAATAGAGGGTGCCACTCCAAGCTCGCTGATGAACTTTCATAACCAAATAACTTCTTTACCAGCATTAAATACCATAAAGAACTCCATATTGTAAATAAAATTGGCTAATGAATACTGCTTGGAACCTTTCCAGTATGTCGCTCCTCCTTTTAGGATAAAAATATAACTTAACACAACTTTGTCATTTCGATCCAACTAGAAATTGAAATTAATATTTCACAGATTTTAAGTCAGATTCTCTATAAATGAGCCATTGATCCTTTGTATTTCATAAATACTTAAGGATGATTCTCATAACCTTCCAAACTTTTATGGAGAATAGAGATGACAACCAAGCTTTTATTTCCTATAATGTGGGGATGTCATTCTTGATTAAGAGAATTTTATTCAAACAACATAAAAAATACTTTTACAAAATTATTGGCCCATTTGTACATATAGGATTCTACTTCATTCTCAATGATGCCATATGTTCAAATATATGTTCCAACTTCGAGAAGTTTAATTCAATCCGAATGGACTTGAGGATTGCCACAGGAAAAACATCTCGTCATAGTCAACACTATAACTTTGATAAAATCTCATGGCAATTGGATAGAATTAATAGGTCTCCACCTTTCTATATGTACCTCTTATCCATCTAAAATTCACTTACATTCTATGGGTCTCACCCATTTAGGTGAATCGATGAATGTCCATACATCATCAATCTTCATGGATTTCATTTCAGATTTAATATTTCCAAGCCACTTCTCAAAGTTAGATCCCTGTATTGCATCCATATGGAAGATCAAATCTTCATCTCAAACCTAGAAATTGAAGTATCTGTTCGACTGATATAGTACTCTATTATATCTACTCAAGGATGCCTTTACATCAGACTCCGAATTTAATCTAATCAACTTCGATTCTGTTAGTTTGTGTCAAAGTTGGTTCCTCTATCTATCAAGCTTCACCAAGCTTGATCTTAACGACATCAGTTTTTTCATCAAGAAACTTTTTTTCTAAAAAAAATACCTTAAGATTCATGAACATCTCATATCCATCAGGAAGGTAGAAGAAATATCCCTAATATAATATTTATTGGACCAAAATCCAAGCTAGTCGATTTATGAATATTTCACATTATTTTGATATTTTAAACCCTAATTAATTAGGTCCATATCTCATATGGAGTTTTGGTAATCGATTTGCTCGGAATGTTCTGAAGCACATATCAAGTAGTCTCCAAAATATAAGCTCTAGTAGACTATCAAGCCCACAGTAGATCAAACTATGTCTAGCAAAGTTTGATTCCTCCTTTCAGACATCATTTTAAATAGTGGTGTTCCAGAGGAGGTCCATTGAGAGAGAATCTAATTCTCTTCAAGACATGTCAAAACTTACTATAAAGCTATTCACTTCGTCGGTCTGACCGATGAGTTTTAATACTTTTGATAATTTATTTTTCTATCTCATTACGAAATCATATGAATATTTCAATCAATTCAAATTTGTACTTCATAAACAAGACACACCCATACCAAGATAGATCGTCAGAGATTTTAATGAAGTAGTAAAGCTCTCTTCTAGTACTTATGTTCATGAGTACAAATACATCAATATGTATTAAACTCAAAATATCACTGGCTCATTCACCCCTTCCAATAAAAGGTGACTAAGTTAATTATGCCAAAGATAGACTTCTGTGACATTATCTAATTTAGGGTGCTAGTTAGATGTGTACTTTATACTAACAGGCTATGGTACTGAGTTTATGTCATTTTTAATTGTCTACTTATTATTGCAATATCATTCACAATAATATCACAATAATCATTCTTACTGATACCATCAATAAGATTGGACAATAGTGACAATCACTTAAAATGATATCTTTAGAATTGAGAACAAGCTCGACGATTGCTTATGTTAAAACTGGAATAAACTTCTATCTCTTACATTTAGGAGTTCTCTTATCATTTTCAAACCTTCTACTATCTTGAAGTCTTTTGCAACTATTTACAAACATGACTTGTACTATCGTTATCCTATATCCAAGTAGTAGTATTATCAATAGAGAAACTTGAAGGAGTTATCATATAACTATCTTGACCAGCAACCATTTACTGATTTCTCTTTTAAGCCTGTTTGGGTTAGTCTGAGACTTCTTGATCAATTCGTTCAAAAACTATACTTAACTTCTGATACTGGCTATCAAAGTTAGGTTTGATAATATTTTCACTGTCTAACAGTGAACAGAGCGACAATATTCTAGCCATTTCTGAAAAGAGAACAATCGACCTATTAGTATATGAACTATTTTAAGTCTAAAGATTTGAATTTTAGTCTAAAAATTTTCTCACTATTTTAAATAAATTGATAGCCTCTACCTCCAATTCAAAAAATTACATTAATTCCTTAGTGGGTACTAGAATTCAGACAGATTACATATAAGCTCGAGGATGGCTCAGTCAACCCATATACCCTATGGGTAGGGTCTCAATCAATTATTTTTTTAAATAACTTCTAGTATTTAATTTAGCTTCAGATTTTATTTCAGTAGGTGATGGAACTCCATTGAAAGTCTCAGTTAGGTCCAACCATTAACATAAATCTACTCAGTGATTCTAGTCAAAGAATGATCAGGCCCGAGGATGGCTCGATCAACCCAACCATTCATCAGATAGTTCAACAGAATCATCATACAATAAATGATACTTCCATCATTCAGAGAGAACACCAAATAGATGGCACCTGCAATGTCAATTAGAAATAATAGACCCATTACCATTCATCTTAATGGGAGGCTATGATCTAGTGAACCCCAAAACCAGCTCATTTTATGGATCTAATAATTTAAAAAATTTGATTAAATTTTTTAAAAGATATTAGTCGACCTACAAGTCATAAATCCTTCCACTGACTTCACCAAGTCATGAAAAGGACTAGTGACTAGCGGGTCCAACCAGCATGTCGTAAATCCTCCCACTGACTTCACTAAGTCATGGAAAGGACTAGAGGTAAGTCGATCCAGGGCATCTAAATCAGTCATACTGATTAAGCTTAATGGCATGGGCTAACTCGATTAAAGAAAAGGACCTGATTTGAGCTAACGCATACCCCATGTTTTATGCAACATCATTAGATCTCAAATTATAATTCTAGATCTATTTAGTTCAACACTTAATTCTTAATTAAATTTTTGCATCAACATGGTTAAGATTTTGAAATAATTTCTTATGTAATTTTTTTTACATTAAATCATAAAATTTTTTAGATCAAATCTAAATTTTTATGATTTTAAATCAAAATAATTTTGATTAATCAAGATTAGATGTAACAAGTCTCTTCGCAACTTATATCACATACAACAATACCTAGGGTTTCAAAATCTAAGATTTTGCAAGAAAGTAAGTTTTTTTCTTTCATTTTCTTCTTCATGGAACCTCACAGTGGCACCTCTATACACCATAAGAGCAGCCCATTGAATTAAAAGAGAAGGTCATGTAACCCTACTTACTCTTATGATTGGATGGCCTGATGATGACCCAATCTGAGTACTTTGCTACTTAGAACATCTAATCTAATTCACATATCATATATGCAAAAATTTAGATCTAATCTAAATTATATTAAATCTAATTTTACATTAGATCATATCTAAAATCAGATCATAACACATCTCATGTATTCCTAAATTTGAATTTCAACTCTACATGCATATATGTTCATGTCATAATGAACCTTCGCTCTGATACCATTTGGAGGGAAGCATGGTGGTTTTGTACATACATTTTTAAAAAGTTTATAATAAAATATATATAGATTAAATAATTTAATCTATAATGCATGCATAGATCAAATCTAAAACTACCATACAGGATCTATGATATGAACTAATATGCATGTATGTAAATTTGAAATCTAAAATTTAGCAAGTATAAATCATATCTATATGTAATTAGATCATATCAAATTTATATTTAGATCACATCTAAATATGAATTGAGTTTAAAACTTCATATCTGAGCATGGATATTAGATCACCGTATTCAAAATCTATAGCAATTGGTTCTTCATGATTCTCAATAGCTGCACACATATCCGACCTCTACAGGTATCCACACGAAATCCTTGTGTTGATCGATCTCTCCGGGAGTGCTAGCTCATGAAGACATTATGCTTTGGCTGATCCAAGAGAAACATGAAGAAGATGAAGAATAAGGAGACTCTCTCCTTTTCTTCTTGGATCCACGCATCAGATCTCTATAATAGAGATCAAGAGAAGAACCTTTTCTTCTCAATTTTTCCACGCACAAGAGAGAACCTTTCTCTCTTCCTTTCATACCTTTAAAAAGAATTTTTTTTCTTTAATTTTTTATGATAAAAATTAGATCTAATTTAATTTTTTATACTAAAAATTATATAAAATTTTAAACTCTAGAAGAATCCAAAAGAAAGATCCAAGAGAATAACCGTTCTTCTCTCTTCTTCTCCTTTTTCTCCTTGATCTAGAACTCTAGGAAGTCCCAAACACCTAACCATATTTTTTTTGATATTTTTTCTCCAAATCCTAAAGTTAAAAATTAGATCTAATTTGATTTTTATCTTAAAAAAAATAAAATAAAAATCTGAAAGAAGAACTCCTTCTTCTCCAAGGCTGCGCATAAAAAAAAATCATTCTTCTTTCTTCTCTTTCTCTCATTAGGAAGAACTTTTCTTCTCCAATTTTCTACTATATAACCAGTAGAGGAACCTCTCTTTGATGCCCAAGAACCAGCAATCAAGCTCCCACAAAATCACTCTAAGATGGGAAGGAGAAGAGGGGGTTGGCGTGTGGAGTTTGGGGCATCCAACTCTTGAATGCCCCAACCCTTTTTTCTCTTTTTACGATCACAAAAGGGGATGCCTCTTATTTTCATGGAAGAGAGGAGAAAGGGGGTGTGGAACTTTATGATGGGGTGTGAGATCTCAATGTGAAGAGAGGTGGAATGTGAGGAATCAATAAATAGACGGGGTTTAGGAATTGGTTCAGCCCTATTCCAAATAGGACTCATGAATCTCATTCCAACTCTAGCTAATCCTTAGACCCAATACTAACTAATTTAGGAATTAGTTATAACAAACTAACTAATTAGATCCTAGTCCAATTATGAAATAAATTAAGCCCCAATTCAATGGAAGAATTAGTTAGATTAAATCTCTATTGATCCAGAGATTGATTCTTGATGGATATCAGAGAAGTTATTTAATAATAGGACTTGATCCAATCAAGCCTATTATCCAACAGAATTTGATCAAATCAAAATCTATATAAAACTAATTGAATCTCATTCAATTTAAAATTTGATTTGCATCTCTGAGATCAATTGGAACAAGCTTTGTTATCCAATAGGAATGCATCCAATCAATCCAAAGCCAATCTAATTGAATCCAATTCAATTAGATCTAATCCAATCCCTATTGCTCAATCAAATTAAGCCAATTAATAATCATATTATTAATTAATTATTTTTTTAATTTACCAATCATTAATAAATAATTTATCACAACCTTTGTAAAAGATTAATCATCAATCAAATTGATAATTAAACCCTTCAATGATTCACAATCGTCGATCAGTCATTTGATCAGACAGGTACTTCTATGTGTGTGACCCCATAGGTTCGAATCTAAGTCGGTAGCACAAGAATAATTTTTGTACTAATCGATGTTATCATTTAGCAATGGTTTTTGATATCTAGATAGGTCAAATGTATGCCTAGCAATATTCTAGAATTCATATAGATATAGTTACCATATAATTCATCCCTTTTACACTTAATGCTCAAGGATGACTAAGGGTTAAACTGTCAATCCAGAATGGGTGGTCCACATTGTGTCTCAACCTCAAAAATTTTGTGACTCCTCACTAGGACTACTTTGATCAAAGTTTTGCTAAATTAAAATACAATGATGCATCATCTCCAATTTTACTTGGAGTGGTCAATCCTATCTTGACTCGTACTCAGACTTCATAAGTACTTGACTGTACCCAAAAATCTTCCATCATCAAATTAAAAATTTAGATAGTTCAGCATCAAAGCACAATGAGTTGCTTGCAAGTCATCGAGGCAGCTTCAGGTCAGAGGGACACTTATACCCATATCCCATCAGAGCAACCCTTAACAGTAGAGTGCTTCAGTGGTCAAGCTCAGTGAAATATACTCCTACATATCATCTGTATGCCATACTCATGTCACCACACACCTTGGTTAAGAGGACAACCAACTAATATGGCATACAACGACCTACACTCGATACAATTATCGTCTTTATAATAATTGTATCATTTGATCACGAGCAAGATTTAAGAACCATATGATAAATCCTCCTTTATCATTTTGGAAGTAACTCTAAGGACTTCATTGTAACATATGAATTATATTTAGGAAGATGTATTCCTTATGATGAATCTGTCAGATAACATTTATCATTTTATAATTCATATACATGTATAGAGCACAATATCTACAACCTAGATGATTGACTTTAGGACATATTTTCTAACAAAGATGAGTGGGGGTCCCCCTATTGCTTTTCTTAGACATCAATGAATTGGCCAGATCAGATAACAGAACCAATTAAAGAACTACCATCTAAGACTTGCCTTAGACATCAAATTGGTTGATTAGAATCAATCAGGTTAAACTATAGATTCAGGTTCGAACCACTAAGCCAAATTTGATCTTGATTTAATCAATTCATATTACATGTGAATCGATTTGATCAATTACAACTAAATTCAATTTTGCTCCCCTTTGACCTAATCCCAACCAACTCTTAATTAGGTTTGATCAACTAAAATTAGAAAGGGCTCTCATCTGATCTAATCAATGACTCTAGTTATAGTTTAGTATATAAACCTAATTTGTTCAACCCATACCTGAATCCTATGTTTTATGCATTGAAATTTAAATCCTAAATTCATAATTTTAGATCTTATAATTTCAAATCTTAATTCTCAATAAGTGCATTATGTACATAGGTTTAAGTTTAGATGTTGAAATAATTTTTGATCTAAACTATTTATATTGTATCTAATACAATTTTGCTATCTGCATTATCAAGTCAACTCATCCTGGTACATGAATCAACATGTCACGGTGAGACGACTCAATACTGAGATAAAATAGAAACCTGTAGACCTAGCCTGTATTATTGAGTCAGCTCATCAGCAAATGAGCCGACCTACCAGGGCCTCGAGTTGACTCCAACAAAAATAAATCAACTCACCAGGCACTCGAGTCGATCCAATTGAGAATTGAGTCAACTCCACAGACATACCAGTCACAGTTTCATGATTTCATGCAAATAGAATCTAGAATTTTGGATCTAGAATTTTACAAAAATTAAGTTTTAGATCGTGTTTCAAAACAATATATCACATATAATATTTAGTGATCTAAAATATATAAAATTGCATGCATAATTTGATTTAAATCTAAAATATGTAACACATATAATTTTTCATTCACTGTTCATCTTTATAGGAAATATCACAGTTGGCACCCCTACAAGTCATAAGAGAAATTCATCGAATGGACAAGAGAGGGACTTTAATCCCTTCATCTTCTTATGATTGGACGGCCATGTTGATTATCCCAATTCGATTACTAAACTACTAAGAGATTAATCTAACATATCACATATGTAATTAATTAAAAATCAGATCTAATTATCTTTCACATGTCAAACGTATAATTTTGAACTATATATGTATGAAATAATTTCAGCAATCATTCTAGATCCAAATTAAATCCTAATCAATATATTCAAATCTAAAACTAATTTTAGATCTGAATAATTCATGATTTATTTCAAATCTGAAATAATTTTAGATCTGAAATAATTTTGTAATCACATTACAGCATGCAGAAAACTCAGATCTAACATTAATTGATGTTCTACATTATTCTAGGACAACCGTTCAGCATAACAGGATTACGTCAGGGCAACCTTATTTTAGAATGGTGTTGAGGATCTAACTAACCTTCAGATTTGATTTCTGTAAATTAGATTTTAGATCTAAAGGGTTTTTATGTTCATATCAGAATCTGACTCTGATACCACTGTTAGAATGCGCTATAGTTTCATACGTATAGTTTAAAATTTTTTTTAAATTTTATACAGTGAAAATAAATAAATTAAAATATTTTTAATTTAACATATGTACCTGATCTGATCTAAAAACCATACTTAAGATGTTGACATGAACAAGAGATCTTGATCTAAAATCTGAGAAAGAAAATAGACATTAGTAAAATAGAAACGGAGATCAGATCTCCATACCTTCGGATCTCACGAATGTCTGGGATTTCGATCATAGCCGCACATGCGCTTGACTTCTACTGGTATCCATACAAAGATATCTGATCGGAGCACCGAGATCACTAGTGTGCTAGCACCTTACAGATCTTGCTCCTCAGCCTTGGATCTGAATCACTTCTTTTAGATCTCGAAGAAGATGATCCCTGCATGAACTCCTTCGCATGGATCTGATGGGATCTGAACCAGATCAGTAAGAAGGAAAGAAAAATTTTTTTTTCTTCACTTCTTCTCTCTCTTTTCTCTCTTAGATTTGATCACCATTAGATCTTGGTATGGAGGTGAAGGAAGAAAGAAAGAAGGCGTTAAAAAGAAGTGGTGCGGCAAGAAAGAAACACACCTCCTAAAAATGCATGCCACCTCTCTTCTCTCTTAATTTTTGTCACACAAAAAGAAAGCACTCACACCCTAAAAGAGATAAGATCAGATCATATCAAAATAAAGTAAGTGTGGCATGGAAAAAATGGAAGGAAAGAGGATGTGCAACAAAGAAAAATCGCATGAGATCTCTCATGCAATTCTTAATGCATGCCCCACCTTTTCCTATATTTTTGTCGCACAAATAAATATCCCACACCCCTTTTCTAAATAGATTAGAATGTCTTCTTGATATGGAATCTATTCAAATCAAATTTGGATAGTTGTTTTAAGGTGAGAGAGTCCCAAAAGGATGGAGCGCCAACTATTCGTGCCCCTCCACTCTTCACGCATGCAAGAAGCAAAGGGGGTGCGTCTCCATGCACACCCTCCCCTTGTTTGCATGATATTTGGAGAGAGAGTCTTAGAGAACTTGGGCTCTTTGAGTTATGGTTCATCTAGTTCAAATTTGATCTCAATCAGGTTCAAATCGAGTCCGAATCGAGTCGAATTCGAAAGGCTATCAAATCTGATCCTATCAAGTTTGAAATCCAAATCTGATTTGGATAATTGAATCCAATTAGCATTAAATTAAATCAAGTTTAATTAAATTAAATTTGATTTAAATTAATTAAGACTTGATCTATAATTTAATCAGTCCAATAAAATTACAACACTTACAATTAAGTCTTTGTGCTAATAATTAGCAGCTGCCAAAACTGTAACGATTACAAATTAGTAGTTTCTAAAATTCAAACCATCAATCCGATTGATAATTCGAATATAATCTAAACTATTGATCAGGTCATGCTCTTTTTGTGTATAATCCCTCAGGTTCTATTCTATCTGATAGTGAGATAGATCTCCATCACAGTATCATCGAAACTCTTTTCAATAGACTGGAACTATTCGAACTCACCTCAACAAGAATCGTTAATCTGAAAATGATCCTAGTGAGTTCTCATGATCCACCAATAATGCCTAGCAGTATGTAGTAGCAATCCAACATAATAAAAAAGATAAATCCCTAGATGTAGTTATCATGTGACACAATCTCTCTATCTTGAGTTCAGACTAGGTGAAGGTCATGGAGAACTCATCAAACCCCATCATCAGTCATATGCTAGATTGACTCGACTTAAGTTTATCTGTGAATATTGTAAAAATTCTATTCCAGTATTCGCTCTTACTTTGGCCAGAGACTTTTTTAACTCAGTCTTGCGAATCATATAGGACTACCTTTTTTCTATCAAGATCGATAGATTTCATCTAGATGCATCCTACTCTAAACAGCGAATCTGAACCTACAATAGCCAACATACACTACAAGGACCCGAATAGCTAGGGACCAAGAAAATGTACAGTCAAACTAAGTAGCTTTACTGTGAATAGCTAACACACCATAGGTCAAAGGACCAGTCATACTACTGTAGCATCGAGAAAATCACTGACGAGGGAGTAGACATCCAAGTGATTTCTCGTATTAGTTATGCTCAGTGCAAGTTGTTCCTTAACAACTGTTAGATGTGTGCTCTAGAAGCCAATCTTGGCTGACACATAATTTTATCTAGGGTATATTTTATAATTGATGGGTAATCTTTATAACCAATCATGTAATATGTGTACATAATTTATCCTAAAAATTAACAAAGATGATTTTATATATTCTCAAAGTATTAAGAATTTGAGACATACATCATTAGTGGTTAATTTCTAAATACTCCCGATCGAAGGATCATCATGGAGGACAGTGATCAATCTATTCAAGATTGGTGCACAGATCACCTCCTTTTATGACAGATGAGTCTCGAGTCTACGGTGTAGATACATTGGGGTGAGAGTGCAGGTGGTTGTTAGAGAACAACCTGTACTGAGCGTGACCAATATGAGAAATCACTTGGATGTCTACTCATTTGTCAGTGATTTTCTCGATGCTGCAGTGGTGTGACTGATCATTTGACCTGCGATGTGTTGGCTATTCACATTGAGACTATTTAGTTTGACTGCACATTTCTTTGGTCTCTAGCCATTCGGATCCTTACTGGGTATGTTGATTATTATAAGTTCAGATTCGCTATTTGGAGTAGGATGCACCTAGATAGAATCTATCGCCCTTAGTAAAAAGGAGAAGTCTCATGCGATTTGTAAGACTGAGTTTAAAAAATCTCTGACCAAAGTAAATATGAATATTGAAAAAGAGTTTCTATGAGATTCACAGATGAACTTGAGTAGAGTCAATCTAGCATATGATAGATGATGGAGTTTGATGAGTTCTCCATGACCTCCATCAAGTCAGGACTCACGATAGAGAGATTGTATTACACGATAATTGCACCTAGAAGTTTACTTTTCTGTTCTACTGGGTTGCCACTACATGCTACTAGGCATCACAGTGGATCGTGAGAACTCACTAAGATCATTTTCGGATCAACAATCTCTGTTGAGGTGAGTTAGAATCATTTCAGCCCATTGAAAAGAGTTTCAATGATATTATGATGGAGATCATAGTATGTCTCACTATCAAATAAAATAAAACCTTCGGGATCACACACAAAAAATGTATGACCTAATCATATTTGAATTATTAATCAGATTGATAGTTTGAATTTTAGAAACTGCTAATTTGTAATCGTTATAGTTTTGGTAGCTGCTAATTGTTAGCATAAAAACTTAATTGCAAATGTTGTAATTTTTTTTGGAGCTGATTAATTTATGAATTAAGTTTTAATTAATTTAAATTAGATTTAATTTAATTAAACTTAATTTAATTTAGTACTAATTGGGTTCAATTATCTAAATTAGATTTGGATTTCAAGCTTGATTGGATCAAGCTTGACAGCCTTTCGAATTCGATTCGTTTCGAACTTGATTTGAATCTGATTGAGACTCAATCTGAATCAAATGAACCTTGACTCGAAGAGCCCAAGTTCTCTAAGACTCTCTCTCCAAAAATCATACCATAAAGAGGAAAAGCACATGTTAAGACATGCTCCTTATTTTCTTGCATACATGAAGAGAGGAGGGGCGCCAATAGTTGGCACCCCATCCTTCAGGGACTCTCTTTCTTTAGGACATCTATCCAAATATGATTTGAATAAATGCCTTATCAAGAGAAGATCCTTATCTAGTTTGAATGGGCATGGAATATTATTTTGTGCGACAAAAAACTTTTAGAAAGGTGCGTGTGTGCTAAGAGATTACCGTGAGAGTTTTCATGCGACTTCCTTTTTGGCGCACAAAATTTTTCCATTCCTTTTCCATGCCATTAATTCCTATTTGGATCAAATTTGATCTTATCTCTTTGGGCTGTGAGGGAGAGGTGGCATGGAATTGCTTTTGTATGACAAAAATAAATGAGAAAGGGAGGTGGCGTGCATAAGGAATGAGGGGCTTTATTTCTTACATCTTTCTCTCCTTACACCTCCACGCCTCTTCCTCCCTTATCCCCTTTGTCCAACACCCAGATCTGATGGTGATCAGATCTAAGAGAGAAAAAGAGAGAGAAGAAGAAAGGTTCTTCTTCTCTTCATGGTGATCTGATTCAGATCCCATCGAATCTGCGTGAAAGAGTTCATGCAGTGATCTTCTTCTTCAAGATCTGAAAGAATAGACTAAATTCAATGATGAGAAGTGAGATCTGCAAGGTGCTAGCACATCGATGATCTCGATGCTCCGATCAGACATCTTCGTGTGGATACCAGTAGAGGTCGGATGCGTGTGCGGTTACGATCAGAATCCGAGATATCCGCATGATCCAAGGTATGGAGATCTGATCTCCATTTATTTTCACTAACAGTTATTTTTTTTAAAAAAAAATTAGATCATTGTTATATGTTCATGTCAAGATCCTTGCAATGATTTTCTGATCTGATCTAATACATTAATAAATTAAAAATATTTTAATTTATTTATTTTCACTGCATAGATATTTAAAAAAAATTAAACTTCATGTATGAAATCATGATGGTTTTCTAATAGTGGTATCAAAGCATAGGTTCTGATACAAATATAAAAATCTCTCAAATCTGAAATCTGATTTGTAGAAATTAGATCTGAAGGTTAGTTTGATCATCTACTCATTCTGAAATAAGATTGCTCTGACATAATCCTGTTATGCTGAACGGTTGTCCTAGAACGATGTAGAACATCAATTAAGATTAGATCTGAATTTTCTACATGCTGTAATATGATTATAAATTTTTTTTTGAATCTGAAATTATTTTAGATTTGAAATAAATTATGAATTATTCAAATCTAAAATTAATTTTAGATCTAAAAATATTAATTAGGATTTAATTTAGATCTAGTATGATTGCTGAAATTTTTATTACGTGCATAGATTCGATGTTATTGTTCATATGTTTGACCCGTGAAAGATAATTAAATCTGACTTTTAATTGATTACATATGTAATATGTTAGATTAAACTCTTAGTAGCGTACTAATCGAATTGGAATAATCACCATGGCCATTCGATCATAAGATGATGAAGGAATTAAAGTCCCTCTCTAGCCCATTCGATGGGTTCTCTCTTATGACGTGTATGGGTGCCGACTATGATGTTTCCTATGAAGATGAACAGTGAATGAAAAATTATAATTGTTACATATTTTAGATTTAAATCAGATTATGCATGTATTTTTATATATTTTAGATCACTAAAATATTATATATGATATATTATTTTGACACATGATCTAACACTTAATTTCTGCAAAATTCTAAATCCAAAATCGTAGGTTCTATTTGCATGAAAGCGTGAAACTATGATTGGTATGCCTATGGAGTCGACTCGATTCTTAATTGGATCGACTTAAGTGCTTGGAGAGTCGACTTAATTTGTTGAAGTCAACTCGAGACCTTGGTAGGTCAGCTCATTTGCTGATAAGCTAACTCAATTGTGCAGGCTAGGTCTATAGATTTCTATTTGTCTCGGTGTGTGCTGACTCACTGTGACAAGTCGATTTGTATACCAAGGTGAATCGACTCGATTCTGCAGACTATTGTATGAGATACAATAAAATTATTTAGATTAGAAATTATTTTTAAATTTAAACTTAAACCCATGTACATAATGTACTTAATTGAGAATTATGATTCAAAATTATAAGATCTAAAATTATGAATTTAAGATCTAAATTTTAATGCATAAAATATGGACTTCGGGTATGGATTGAATAAATTAGGTTTAAAGACTAAACTACAACTAGGGTCATTGATTAGATCTGGCTAGAACCCTTTTCGATTTTGAGTAGTTGATCGACCTAATCAAGAGTTGGTTGGGAATAGGTCAAAGGAACTCAAAATTAAATTTAGTTATAGTTGGTCAAATTGATTCACATGTGATGTGAATTGATAAAGTCATGATTGAATTTGGCTCAATAGTTCGAGCTCGGGTCTATAGGTTAACTTAATTAATTCTAATCAATCAATTTGGTATCTAAAATAAATATTAGATGGTGGTTATTTAATTGGTTCTGTTGACTGACCTAACCAATTTGTTGGTGTCTAAAGAAAGCAATGGAGGGACCCCCACTCATCTTCACTTATCTGGCTATCTTGGAAGATTATGTTTTGTATTAGGTTACTTGTTGATCCGAGTTTGCCCATGCCGACTAGGTTGGTCAGACATGAAATATGTTGACCCAAACCAGATTAGTCATTGCATCAGATGTATATAACTAATTAAAAGAGACCTAAACCTAAATCTCCTCACTAAATATTAAGTCTACTGGTCTTCCACCGTTGTAGAGATGTGGGTGGCTTTTCTGACATTAATCGTTCTCGACTACTTATAATGGCTCGATTGCATCGAGAAGGCACAACCACTCTATTGACATTAGATGCCTCTGGGTAAAGATAGAGTTAGGCTCAATAATTGCTAGGTGAGGGACTCAATGATGGCTTTGCACTCATTAGTGAATAGTAGATCAAATTTAACTAAGAAATGTGCCAATAACTATTAGGTGAGATCACAAGACTTAGAGACCAAGTCACTGCAACATGCTTGAAGAAGTATCTGGATAAAGAGTTGTCCATATATTGATATACATGTCATCAATAACTATTAGGTGAAGTGCCGTATATCGATGAGACCGCAGCACCCACTAGAACCATTTATCGCATTAGGATTTTTATTTCTCTACTTGAGGAGTGTGAGAGACTAGAAAAATTAGTGATAATCTTTTGTTTATTTTAAAGTCCATAAAATAAACTATTATAAGTACAATCATCTAATTAAATCTTTACTCTTTATGATCAATTTTTTATCTTCCAATGCTCTAGCTCAAATCCTAGATATTAATCACTTACTCAAAATTCAATTACATATTCTGGCTCAAAATCTAAGAATAGTTTTTAGCTTTTAGAAATTAAGCCATGTTCTTTACCAAGTAACCCAATGTCATCAGCCTGTCCAATTCATAGTCAACGAGTTATACTTGACAAATGGTTGGACATTGACAATTAGGTTAAGTGCTAAAAATTGGACTTCATAGTTGATGAAATCCAATATATGCATAAGGATATGTAGACTGTTAATGACGTGCTGATTCATCTGTAATAGTTGTGAGATGATCAAAGTTACACAGTACATGAGATGCGTGATGGACAGTTTGTCCATGATCGATGATCAAGGATATTGAAGAGCTTAAAAATCTCGACATGACCATGCATAAGAAATTACTAATGGATTTGATCCTACAATCTCTGATTCATACAAATAGTTTATGAAACTATTATATGAATAAATATTATAGCACTTTAACTGAATTTGTCAATATGCTGGTAACTAAGGGATCTTGAAAAGTTCAGAGATACATACTTGAAGAAATTAAAGAAATATTGACATGCCTTTGGAAGGTTTATCAAATTACTCAAATTTGATCTTACAATTTTTTCTTTTTCATTAGACTTTAGTTCATATTACGCACTTTAATATAAGATCCAAGAAAGGAAGAGGACTGAGGGAAGGTGAAGTGACTCTTTTAAGTCAGCAATAGTGCAAACATTGCACTTACATCATGAGCACCTAATCTCAGTGATTACCATTTGGATTTAGTTCATTATCATTTGCATGGTGATGTATTTGTGAACTTATTTGAGCAAATAGTAAATACCATTGGATCTAAGAGATCTAGAACCAAATAACCTAAAGTATATAGATGGTTCCTTTGGCTAGGTCATGGATGAGAAGAAATAATTTGCCGACAGAAGAAAATGGGCCTTTGGGCTCATTGACTATTAAGTCATATCCAGTCTGTGAATCATCTCTTTAAGAATTAATGACCAAGCTGTCCTTTATGAGACAAAGAGATAGGACCACTGAGATACTTATCCTAGTATACATGATGTGTATGGCTCATTTGATGAGCCAAACTAGAAGGTTATCACTACTTCATCACCTTTACTAATGAAAAATCACAGTATCGATATGTATACAAATCTGAAAGACTTTGAAAGGTTCAAAGAATTCAGATATGAAGTAGAAAAAATAAATCAAAAAAATTTTAAAAGTACTTCGATCAGATCGAGGATGCAATACCAATAGAAAATTTATTGGTTATCTAAAGAGAATGGCATAGTTTCATGACGAAATTCTCCTTGGTATATTTGTGAGGAACGATGGTGCTATATGATATATAGTCTGATCCATCATGAATATCACTAATTTAACTATTATTTTTTTATAAATAAAGATTTAATTTTTAAAATTTAAATTAGATTTTCTCTAAAGTTGGTTTCACCACACCATATGAGATATGATATAGTGGACAAGTTAGAGGATAGGTCTGTGAGAGCTCATTTATGGGGTATCCCAAAAGAGTTTGGGATGTCACTTTCTCTTCCCAATAGTTCACAATATGATTGTGAGCAATCATATTTTTTTTAAAAATAGTGAGAGGATGAACTCAAAGAGAAAATCTCTAAAGAACAATGAGTCACAGAACCTGTACAATCTATTTAAGATGAGCTAATATATGTAGTATCTACTCTACCTCATAGATCTGGTAGGATCTCTCATCCTTTAGAAAGGTACTTGGTATTTTTACAAAAGATTCAGAGAAAGTATTTCTCAAGAGAGATTGGGAACATAGGGATGATCCCAAAAGTCCTACAATGATGTAATATGAGGAATCATGTAGTTACATGAAGGTCAGTCAGAGGATCCCATACTGACATCGATTATGATATGGTTACATATAGAATTTTTTTTTTCAAAGACCTAAGTCAAACATTCTGAAAATAAAGATCTATAGAGATAGATCCCAAAAGGATGTTTGTTTTTTACAGACAAGTACATAGAAGAGGTGCTGAAAGGGTTCAGCATTGAAACCTTCAAGAGAGATCCATTATCCTCTTAGGCATAGGTGTATACCATGCTATATACTTGACTTGGTATATCTTACTGTAAAAGTCATGAGCAGATATTAGTCAAATCTAGGCTGGGAGCATTGGATTACTATGAAAATATCTCTAAGTACTTAAGAAGCACTAAGGATTATTCTTCATCTTTGAAAAAAGGTTAGAGCTAAGTGTGGGAGGATACACTGATACTGATGGAAGAATATCTACATCAGCATATATTCTTGAGTTATGTTGGTTCGATTTGTTGGAAGGGTTCCAGGCAATCAACCAATGGATGCTGAATATATTATAGATGTGTAGGATGTGTTTTGATTCTTATGATAGTTGCAAAACTAGATGTCATACCATTGGATGCTGTAATATTGTACTGTAAAGATAATAGTTCATAGCCCTTGCTAAAGAGCCAAGGTTTTACCAAAAGTCCATAGAATAGATATACGCGATTACCTCAAGTAGAAATACATGAAGATACAGAGAGTAAACTCTATATACAATGTGGTAGGCCCAAGTCACTTAGCCAGCTAAACATCGAAGCCTATCTTCAAAAGATCGAGCTCTGGTATATGGCAGATTGGCTTTAGTGCAAGTGGGAGTTTGTTAGATGTGTTAGAAAATATATCCCAAAAGTCAATCGTCAACCTGTTGACGGTTGAGCAACCTAGTATTGTAATTGATTTATTAATAAATAAAATATATTTTTGATATTTTCATCATAAGTTTTTATCTTTTAATGAACTTCGTTGTTGTGATGAAGTCCTTAGGACTATTTAGGTTCGATAAAGAGAGAATTTATCGATTAGTCCTTAAAACTGTTCACGACCAAATGATAGGCTGTTAATAAGTACGACAGCTTCTATCGAGCATAGATCGCTGTAGGCCATATGGGTTGGTTGTCCTCTTAACCAAGAAGTATAGAGACACTGGTATGGCATACAGATGAGATGTAAGGGTACATTGTCATTGAACGTGACCAACTCCAGAGCATTCTGCTGTCGAGAATGTCTCTGATGGGATATAGGTATAAGTGTCCCTTAGACTTGAGATCATCTCAGTAACTTGCAAGCAACTCACTGTGCTTTGGTACTGGACTAACTGAATTTTTAATTCAGTGATAGAAGGCTTCTGGGCACAGTCAAGTACTTGCAAAGTCAGAGTGTGATCAAGATGGGATTGACCACTCCAAGAGTTGGAGAAGAATGAGTCACTGTATTTCAATTTAGCAAAATCTTAGCCAGGATAATCCATCAGATGGATTTGATATTTTGAAATACAATGTGGACAACCTGATCAGAGTTGATAGTTGAACTCTGGGGTATCCTGTGAGCATTTTGGTCATGGAGATGAATTATATGGAAACTATATCCGCATGAGTTCTAAGGATGTTGTTCTACACATTCGACCTATCCGACCGTCGGGTACCATTGCTAGATGGTCACTTTGATTGGTATAAAAATTTATTCCTATACTATTAGCTTAAGTTTTGATCTATGAGGTCACACACATTAGAGTTCATGATCCAATCGGATGGTTGATCAACGATTAAGAATTATTCTAGGGTTAAACGATCAATACGATTGACATTTAACCTAGTGCAAGTATTACAGGAGGATCGATTAGCAATTCGATTGTTAATTGGCTTAATTTGATTAAGCCAATGGGCTGAGATTAAGTCTAATTGAATATGATTTAATTAGATTTGATTTGGGCTTGATTAGATCAAGTCCAATTAGTTTATTGGATAAGCCAAGTGCAAGGAAAAACTAGTCCTAGTTCAATTAGGACTTGGGTCAACCTAATTTCTAATTCGATTGAAAAATTAAATCAGATTTAAATCTAATTTAATCTAATTAAATTAGGTTTTTGATTGGGTTAAGATCTATTTTAATTGAGTTGATTTGGTTTTGGTTTGATTTGGTTTAAGAAACCAAATTTGAACAAGTCATAGATTGAATCCTAGTAAGACTAGGATTCCACCTTGCACCACCTTAGCCCCCCACGCCCACTCTCTCTTATTTTGTGCGACAAAACCTTCTCTCCCAGGCCTTCACGCATGCCCAAAACTTTTTACTCTTTCTCTCTTACATAGAATATAGTTGTGGACCAAGTCAAAGTAGGAATTAGTTTGGATTTCAAATTTTATGAGATAGAATTTTAGAAAACGAAAACTCTTTCCTTATGGAACTAAGTCTACCCAAATTTTTTTTGAGATTTTTGTGGCTTTTATGGCACATATTGTGTGCCCTTTGTTGGTGGTCCATGGCAGAAAAAAGAGGGGGCGCCCAAGAGTTGGGCACCCCTTGTCTTGCCCTGTTTGGATTTTCCTTGACTAGGTATTTGACCTAGACAAGAATTCTTCATATCTCTTTATTTAAGATGAATTTCTTCTTGATATTTTTGTAGATTATAGAGATTTGAGAGACCTTTAGGGCTTGTGAAAATTAGAGAGAAAGAGTGTTGGAGCTTAGAGATATAATAGATACAAAACTATATGTCTAGGTTAAGTAAAGAGAAGAAGAAGAGGGTCTTCTTCTAGGGTTGCTAAGTTCACCTATTCCCTTCCTCTATCTATGAGTTTTCTGAGAGTGTCTTACATCTAAAACTTCTTCTCCTACTTTTCATCTTTGAAAGAGTCCAAATTAAGAAGAAGGAGGCATCTGATCGACCATCAAAGAAGGATCAGCACAGTACTAGCATACTGTGCTGATTTTCTGGACCAGGACTTCTGATCGTGATTCGTGGGCTCGTGTGGATGACTCCTAGAGGTCGGATGCATGTGCAGCTCGTAGCATCATCTTCAAGCTCAGATCAGCAAAGTTAGAACATCTAACTTGCAAGGTAATAGATCTGATCTATTATATTTTACATACATTAGATGTAGTATAGAAACATGTTGATATGATCAACATGTTGTTCTTGCTCTTTATATTTTAATTTTTGATTTAATACCATATAATAATCATGTAATAGGATCTTAGATCTAAGAATTCTCTAATTTTATAAGATAAATTTTAATTTATTTTAGTCTTCCGCTACCTGATCTTGAAAAAATTTCAAGATCTAATCCTGAAACCCTAGATCTGGTTTTTTCAATTGGTATCAGAGTCTAGGTTGTTTATTACATGATTATTTATACATGCTTAGATTATTTTTTAGATTAGATCTAATTTATAATCTGATTGTTAAATCTGAAATTAAAATTTTTAGATCAATCATAAACTGTAGGTTGTCCTGCAATAAGGTTTACCCCTTACAGTGCAAAGGTTGTCCTAGTTTGTGTAGATCTATCTTTAATCATAAATTTATTAGATGTGATCTAGATTAAATTTATAATTTATTAGATTTAAAATATATTTAAATCTAAAATAAAATCTCTTTATTAATAATTTTCATGTAAAGAACCATCATATATTTGTCTGAAAAATTTGCACAGTTTAAAGTTGAAATTATTTCAATTACATGAACCTATTTAGATTAGATCTATAGTAGTTTCATGCTTATTTCATTTTCATTTTGATTATGAATCAAACATATAACTTAGTTGGTGGAATCATGTTGTAAAAATATTTTACAAACATAAAAATTATTTTTGAAAAGTCAAACCCCAACCCTTAACCCAAAACTTAATTAAGAATTAAGAAGTTATTTGATTAGGTTCTAGGATTGTGAATTGAAGAACCTAAGACACAAACCATAACACATTGGATTAATTGGTTAGTGAAAATTAGGTCCATTAATTGGGTTAGACCTAAGGTTAGATTAAAAATAGACTTAATTAGAAAATTGACTAAATCTAATCAATTGTTGTCTAGATTAGGTCAAGGATTCTCTAGATCAATTACAATAGTTGTAGTTGGTCAAGTCCATGTCTTTAACGAGAACCAAATGGACTTGATTCTTGGCTAAGTGGTCTAGCACGAACTGTTAGGTTGATCTAATCGAAACTAATTAAACTAGTTGGTGTCTAAAATAAACCAGACTGACGGTTTTTAATTGGCAGCCCGCTTACCTGGCCGTTTTTGATGGTGTCTAAGGCAAGCTTTGGCAGACCCTCCCACCAATCGAACTTACCTGGCCTCTTAGTAAAATTATATTTTGATGAGATCACTTGACTATTTGAGCTGACCCATGTCAGCTAGGTAAATCAGTGTGACTGATTTAGGTGTTCCTAAATCAGCCCTTTTAATGGTCTCCCTTAAGCTGACTTGGTGAAGCCAGTGGGAGGATCATGATAAACTAGTTCATCTAACCTCCTCATCTAAATCAATTAAATTCTTTAAAATTATGAGATCCTTAAAATAAAATAGTTATGGTGATAACTAGATCATAGCCTCCCATTAGGTGGATGATAATGGGTCCATCAGTTGGATAATCATTGGAGGCCCAAAGGCCTGGTGCTTATCGACTGATGGAATTATCATTCATAATATGATTTCTTGATTGCATCTTTCTAAATAGTGGTTAGGTTAGCCAACCAAAGTTAGGCCTAATCATTCATTGGCTAGATAGGCCAACTATGGTCATGTTAATGGTTGGACCTAACCAGACCTTTTTAATGGAGGCCAAAGCCTACTGATTAGGGACTGGGGCAAAATTAAAATTATTAAAAATTATTTAAAAAAATAATTGATTATGAACCTACCCTTAGATGTACATGGGTTGGCCAACCAAAGTTGGGCTTATGTGTAGTCTAAGTGGATTCTAGTACCCACTAAGGAATTAGGGTAATTCCTCGAATTGGAGGTAGAGGCTACCAATTTGAATAAAATAGTAAAAAAAACTTTTTAATTAAAGTCTAAATCTTTAGGTTTAATAAATCAATTACTAATTAGGTTATGATTTTTCTTTGTACAGATATGGCCACTTCCCTATCGCTCCAATCATTGTTGGATAATGAAATTTTGGTGGGACCCAACTTCGGTAGCTGGTATCGAAAGTTGAAGATAGTCCTGGAGCATGAACGGATCCTATATGTTATAACGGATCCTACACCTAAGGAGCCAGTTGTCAATGCACTTGGAACAGTCAGAGATACTTATCAAAAGTGGCTCAGTGATCGGACCACGGTGCACTGCATCATGCTGGCTGCCATGAGCAATGAGTTCAGTCGTAGATTTGAGATAGCTCCACCAAAGGACATGCTTCAAGTGTTGGAGGATGCCTTTGGCACACCCGATGACATGGAGAGACACAAGACTAGTTATGCCAGCTTCAACATCAAAATACGGGATGGTGCCTCTGTCATTGATCATGTATTGTACATGATCGAGCTGATGGAGCATTTGAGCAAGCTCGGCTTTCCCTTGCATGAGCAGCTTGAAAAAGATGCAATACTGAACTCACTATCCAAATCTTATCTCCCATTCCTCACTCATTATAGAATGACAAAGCCTAAAGTAAACTACCACGAGTTATTGGGGTTGCTTCAGAACTTTGAGAAGGATCACCAACTCCACAAGGAGTCGGTGAACTTAGTGGGAGGTTCGTCTTCTGGTTCTCGATCCTTTGATAAAGGAAAGAAAAACAAGAAGAAAAAAGTGAAGAAGGTGCAAGTTCAGACTGGGACATCAGTGCAGGATCAGACCAGAAAGATTAAGCCCGATAAGAGTCAAGCTGAATGCTTCTTTTGCAAGAAGTGGGGGCATTGGAAGAGGAACTGTCTTCAGTATATTGCCTCCCTGGATCCGAACAGGCAGAGAAAGAAGCAAGCTATTACTGGACAAGGTATTTATATGATAACTCCTTACAATTTTTCTATTTGTGATATAACTGACTGGGTATTGGATATCGGTAGCCCTTACCATATTTGCAATTCATTGTAGGGGTTGCAGGTCAGTAGGAGATTCGAGCAAGGCGAAAGGTTCCTGAATGTTGGAGATGGAAGACCAGTTCCAGTTCTAGCATTAGAAATTTTGAAACTTGTATTTGAGTCCCATACCATTATTCTTAATGATTATCATTTCTATCTCAGTTTCTTTTTAAATATTATTTCTGTACGCTTTCTAGCCAAAAATGATGATGAAATTTCAATAAAGAAACAAGTTTGTAATATCATTATGCATAGTGTTACTATTTTTTGTGGATATTTGAATAATGGTGTGTATATGTTATCACAACCTGTTAATATAGTCTATTCTACTGGCAAGCACCCTAGATTAGATAGTGTATCAGATATCTACTTATGGCACTGTATGCTAGGTCATATAAACAAGAACAGGATAAACAGGTTGACTCAAGAGAAAATCCTTGAAGTCAGTGATTGTGAATCACTTCCAACCTGTGAGTCCTGTCTTCTTGGTAAAATGATCAAGTCACTTTTTACTGAAAAAAGTGAGAGAGCTACTGAGCTCTTGGGCCTAGTACATACTGATGTATGCAGGCCCACGAGCACAAGTGCTAGAGGTGGATATTTCTACTTCATCACTTTCACGGATGATCTATCTAGATATAGATATGTCTATCTGATGAAACATAAGTTAAATTCATTTGAAATGTTCAAACAATTTCAAAATGAAGTAGAAAAATAAACTGGAAAGAGTATTAAAACTCTTCGATCTGATTGAGAAGGAAAATACCTTTCTGGTGAGTTTCTCACATATCTAAGAGAGAATGAGATTTTCTCCCATTAGACTCCTCTAGGAACACCACAGCATAATAGTATGTTTGAAAGGAGAAATCGGACTCTGTTAGATATGGTCCAATCCATGATGGGTTTTGCCAGCTTGCCGATATCCTTCTAGGGATATGCACTCGAATCGGCCTGTTATCTGTTAAATAGGGTTCCAAGTAAGTCCGTAATTAAGACTCCATATGAGATATGGACAGGACGTAAGCCAGCACTTTCACACCTTAGGGTTTGGGGGTGTCCGACCTATGTCAAACGGTTAGTTACAGATAAACTTGGACCTAGGTCTGACAAATGCACATTCATAGGGTACCCCAAAGAGACCAAAAGATATTTTTTCTATCATACTGATGAACAAAAGGTATTCGTTAGCCTTAAGGCAATCTTTTTAGAAAAGAAGTTCCTTAGTGAAGGAACCGTTGCCTCTAAGGTTGAACTTGATGAAGTTCAACAGGTAGAAGGACCGACACCAATAGCTGAACCTGAGTCAAATTTTATTAGATCAGATCTGGAGCCCAATGTACCTACACCATTAAGATGATCCGATAGAGTACCATGTCAGTCGGACAGATACTACAGTTTCTTGGTCCGAGATGGTGATCCCATCGAACTTGATGAGAACGATGAGAATCCGATCACCTATATGGATGAAATGCAAAGACCTAATTTCGAAAAATGGCTTGAAGCCATGAAATTCGAAATGGAGTCCATAAAGGTCAACGATGTATGGACATTGGTTGACCCACCTGAAGGGATAAAACCCATTGGGTGTAAATGGGTCTTCAAAAGGAAGAGGGGCACAGATGGAAAGGTAGAGACCTATAAAGCCCATCTGGTTGCCAAGGGGTATTGTCAATATTATGGTATTGACTATAACGAGACGTTCTCCCCTGTGGCAATGCTCAGATCTATTCGGATAATGCTTGCAATAGCTGCCTATTTGGGTTATGAGATCTGGCAGATGGATGTAAAGACAACTTTTCTGAATGGAGAGCTGACCGAAGAGGTGTATATGATACAACTTGAGGTGTTTACATCCATAGATGAGTCCAAAGTGTGCAAGCTCCAGAGATCCATTTATGGATTGAAGCAAGCTTCTCAGAGTTGGAACATGCATTTTGATAAGGTGATCAAAATGTATAACTTCATTAAGAATAGAGAAGAGCCCTGCATCTATAAATAGACAAATGGTCCAATTGTAGTATTTTTTGTCTTGTATGTGGATGACATTCTCTTAATCGGGAATGACATCCCCGCACTACAGGGAATAAAAGTTTCATTGTCATCGTAGTTCTCCATGAAGGACTTGGGTGAAACATCCTACATCCTAGGGATGAAGATCTATAGGGATAGATCTAAAAGGATGCTTGGGTTATCCCAGTCTACGTACATAGATACTGTGCTGAAGAGGTTCAGCATGGAAAATTTTAAAAAAGGCTATCTATCGATAGGCCATGAAATTTCTCTCTCTAAGAAGGATTGTTCAACAACTCCTGAAGAGAGAGAGCATATGAATAGAGTCCCATATATTTTGGTCATGGGATCTATCATGTACGCCATGATATGTACAAGGCCAGATGTGGCATACTCCTAGGAGTAGTAAGTAGATACCAATCTGATCCTAGAGAAAACCACTAGAAAGTGGTTAAAGCTATCCTTAAGTATATAAGAAATACTAAGGATCAATAGTTGGTTTATGGCGAGTCAGATCTGAAACTTATGGGGTTCACAGACTCCAGCTTTCAATCTGACCATGATGACAGCAGAAGCATGTCGAGTTATATCTTTACTCTGAATGATGGAGCCATCTGCTAGAAGAGTTTCAAGCAGCATACTGTGACAGACTCTATTTGTGAGGTGGAGTACATCGCAGCATCAGATGCCGCGAAGAAAGCTGTGTGGCTGAGAAAATTTATCACCGAGCTCAGAGTAGCACCCTCCCTTGATAGTCTGGTCCTGCTCTACTGCGACAGCATTGGTGCCATAGCTTAGGCGAAGGAACCCAAAGCACACCAGCGGATGAAGCACATTTTGCGCCGCTTCCACCTGGTCTGGGAGATCGTGGATCGAGGTGACGTCGACCTTCAGAAGATCGATGAAAAGGAGAATCTGACCAACTCATTCACTAAAGCCCTGGCGATAAAGGAGTTCGACAACCACAAGTCGAAGATGGGTATTTGATACTTTGCCAAGTGGCTTTAGGACAAGTGGGAGTTGTTGAAAAATATATCCCAAAAGCCAATTGTCAACCTGTTGACAGTTGAGCAACTTTGTATTGTAATTGATTTGTTAATAAATAAAATATATTTTTGGTATTTTCATCATAAGTTTTCATCTTCTAATGAACTCCGTTGTTATGATAAAGTCCTTAGGACTATTTAGGTTCGATAAAGAGAGAATTTATTGATTAGTCCTTAAAACTATTTACGATCAAATGATAGGCTGTTAATAAAGACGACAGCTTCTATCGAGCATAGATCACTGTAGGCCATATGGGTTGGTTGTCCTCTTAACCAAGGAGTGTGGAGACACTGATATGGCATACAGGTGAGATATAAAGGTACATCATCATTGAACGTGAACAACTCTAGAGTATTTTGCTGTCAAAAATATCTTTGATGGGATATAGATATAAGTATTTCTTAGACCTGAGATCACCTTAGTGACTTGCAAGCAATTCACTGTGCTTTGGTATTGGACTAACTGAATTTCTAATTCAGTGATGGAAGGCTTCTGGGCACAGTCAAGTACTTGCGAAGTCAGAGTGTAATCAAGATGGGATTGACCACTCCAAGAGTTGGAGAAGAATGAGCGCTGTATTTTAATTTAGCAAAATCTTAGCCAGGATAATCCATCAGATGAATTTGATATTTTAAAATATAATGTGGACAACCTGATTAGAGTTGACAGTTAAACTCTGAGGTATCCTATGAGCATTTTGGTCAAGGAGATGAATTATATGGAAACTATATCCGCATGGGTTCTAAGGATGTCGTTCTACACATTCGATCTATCCGATCGTCGGGTACCATTACTAGATGGTCACTTTGATTGGTACAAAAATTTATTTCTATACTATCGGCTTAGGTTCGGACTTATGAGGTCACATACAATAGAGTTCATGATCCGATCGGATGGTTGATCAACGATTAAGAATCGTTTTAGGGTTAAACAATCAATATGATTGACATTTAACCTAGTACAAGTATTGTAGGAGGATCAATTAGCAATTCAATTACTAATTGACTTAATTTGATTAAGCCAATGGACTGAGATTAAGTCAAATTGAATATGATTTAATTAGATTTGATTTGAACTTGATTGGATCAAGTCTGATTGATTTATTGGATAAGCTAAGTGCAAGGAAAAACTAGTCCCAGTTCAATTAGGACTTGGGTCAACCTAATTTCTAATTCGATTAAAAAATTAAATCAAATTTAAATCTAATTTAATCTAATTAAATTAGGTTCTTAATTGGATTAAGATTTATTTTAATTGGGTTGATTTGATTTTGGTTTGATTTGGTTTGTGAAACCAAATTTGAACAAGTCATAGATTGAATCCTAGTAAGACTAGGATTCCACCTTGCGCCACCTTAGCCCCCCATGCCCACTCTCTCTTATTTTGTGTGACAAAATCTTCTCTCCCAGGCCTTCACACATTCCCAAAGTTTTCCACTCTTTCTCTCTTACATTGAATGTGGTTGTGGATCAAGTCAAAGTAGGAATTAGTTTGGGTTTCAAATTCTATGAGATAGAATTTTAGGAAACCAAAACTTTCCTTATGGCACTGATTTTACTCAGATTTTTTTTGAGATTTTCATGGATTTTATAGCACATATTGTGTGCCCTTTTCTTGTGGTCCATGGCAGAAGAAGGAGGGGGCGCCCAAGAGTTGGGCACCCCTTGTCTTGCCGTGTTTGGATTTTCTTTGACTAGGTATTTGACCTAGACAAGGATTCTTCATATCTCTTTATTTAAGATGAATTCTTTCTTGATATTTTCATGGATTATAGAGATTTAAGATACCTTTTAAGCATGTGAAAATCAGAGAGAAATAATATTGGGATATTAAGATATAATGGACACAAAACTATGTGTCTGGGTTAAACAAAGAGAAGAAGAAGAGGGTCTTCTTCTAGGGTTACTGAGTTTACCTCTTTCCTTCCTCCATCTATGAGTTTTCTGAGAGTTTCTCACATCTAAAACTCCTTCTCCTACTTTTCATCTTTGGAAGAGTCCAAATCAAGAAGGAGGCATCTGATCGACTATCGAAGAAGGATCAGTACAGTACTAGCATACTGTACTGATTTCCTGGACCAGGACTTCTGATTGTGATTCGTGGGCTCGTGTGGATGACTCCTAGAAGTCGGATGTATGTGCGGCTTGTAATATCATCCTCAAGCCCGGATCAGCAAAGTTAGAACATCTAACTTGCAAGGTAATAGATCTGATCTATTATATTTTACATACATTAGATGTAGTATAAAAATATGTTGATATGATCAACATGTAGTTCTTGCTCTTTATATTTTAATTTCTGATTTAATACCATGTAATAATCATGTAATAAGATCTTAGATCTAGGAATTCTCTAGTTTTATAAGATAAATTTTGATTTATTTTAGTCTTCTGCTATCTGAGCTTGAAAAAGTTTCAAGATCTAACCCTGAAACCCTAGATCTGGTTCCTTGAAGATGTGTGTCCTAGAAGTCAAACTTGACTGATACATACTTTTATCTAGGATACATTTTTTACTTGTTGGGTAGTCTTTATAACCAATCATGTAATATGTGTCCATGATTTATCTTAAAAATTAATAAAGATGATTTTGTATATTTTCAAAGTATTGAGAATTTGAGACATACATCATCAGTGGTTAATTTCTAAATGCTCCTGATCGAAGGATCATCATGGAAGACAGCGATCAATCCATTCAAAATCGATGCATGGATTATCTTCCTTTAGGATAAACGAGTCTCGAGTCTACGGTGTAAAGACACTGGGATGAGAGTACAAATGGTTGTTAGAGAACAACTTGCACGAAGCGTGACCAACACGAGAAACCACTTGAATGTCTACTCACTCGTCAGTAATTTTTTTGATATTGCAGTGGTGTGATTGATCTTTTGACCTACGGTATGTTGGTTATTCACAGTGAGGCTACTTAGTTTGACTGCACATTTCCTTGATCCTTAGCCATTCGGATCCTTGCTGTGTATGTTAGCTATTGTAGGTTTAGGTTCGCTATTTAAAGTAGGATGCACCTAGATGGAATCTATCATCCTTGATAGAAAAGGAGAAGTCCTATGTGATTCGTAAGATAGAGTTCAAAAAATCTCTGGCCAAAGTAAGTGTGAATACTGGAAAAGAATTTTTACGAAATTCACAGATGAACTCGAGTCGAGCCAATCTAGCATATGACTGATGATGGGATTTGACGAGTTCTCCATGACCTCCATCAAGTTGGAACTCACGATAGAGGGATTGTATCACACGATAACTGCACCTAGGAGTTCACTTTTTTATTCTGTTGGATTGTCACTACATCCTACTAGGAGTCACTGATGGATCGTGAGAACTCACTAAGATTATTTTCAGATCAACGATCTTTGTTGAGGTGAGTTAGAATCATTTCAGCCCATCGAAAAGAGTTTCAATGATACTGTGATGGAGATTATGGTATGTCTCACTATCAGATAGAATAGAACCTGAGGGGTCATATACAAAAGGAGCATAACCTAATCATATCTGAATTATCAATCGGATTGATAGTTTGAATTTTAGAAAGTGTTAATTTGTAATCGTTACAGTTTTGGCAGCTGCTAATTGTTAGTGCAAAAATTTAATTACAAATACTGATTAAATTATAAATTAAGTCTTAATTAATTTAAATTATATTTAATTTAATTAAACTTAATTTAATTTAATGCTAATTAGGTTCAATTATCCAAATCAGACTTGTATTTCAAGCTTGATTGGATCAGGCTTGACAGCCTTTTGAATTCGATTTGTTTTGGACTCGATTTGAATATGATTGAGATCCAATTTGAATTAAATGAAACTTGACTCAGAGAGCCCAGATTCTCTGAGACTCTCTCTCCTAAAATCATGCCATAAAGAGGAAGGGTGCATGTTGAGACGTGCTCCTTATTTTCTTGCACGTGTGAAGAGAGGAGGGGCACCAATAGTTTGCGCCCCATCCTTCTGGGACTCTCTTTCTTTAGGACATCTATCCAAATATGATTTGAATAGATGTCTTATCAAGAGAAGATCCTTATCTGGTTTGAATGGGCATGGAATATTATTTTATGCGATAAAAAACTTTAAGAAAGGTGGGCATGTGCTAAGAGATTACTGTGAAAGTTTTCATGCGACTTCCTTTCTGGCACATAAAATTTTTCCATTCCTTTTCCACACCATTCATTCCTATTTGGATAATATTTGTTCTTATCTCTTTGGGGCATGAGGAAGAGGTGGCATGGAATTGGTTTTGTGTGACAAAAATAAATGAGAAAGGGAGGTGGCGTGCGTAAGGAATGAGGGGCTTTCTTTCTTACATCTTTCTCTCCTTACACCTCCATGCCTCTTCCTCCCTTATCCCCTTTGTCCAATGCCCAGATCTGATGGTGATTAGATCTAAGAGAGAAAAAGAGAGAGAAGAAGAAAAGAAGAAGAGTTCTTCTTCTCTTCATGCTGATCTGGTTTAGATCCTGTCGGATCTGTGAAAGAGTTCGCGCAACGATCTTCTTCTTCAAGATCTGGAAGAAGAGATTTAGATCCAAGGATGAGGAGCTATATCTATAAGATGCTACCACATTGATGATCTTGATGCTCTGATCAGGCATCTCCGTGTGGATACCAGCAGAGGATCAGTTGCATGCACGGCTACGATCAGAACCCGAGACATCCACATGATCCGAGGTATGGAGATCTGGTCTCTATTTGTTTTCACTAACGATTGTTTTTCTTTTTTAGATTTCAAATCATGGTTACATGTTCATGTCAAGATCTTTACTATAATTTTCAAATCTGATCTAGTATGTTAATAAATTAAAAATATTTAAATTTATTTATTTTCACCGCATAGATGTTTTAAAAAAAAAATAAACTTCACATACGAAACCATAGCTACTTTCTAACAACATCCACTTATACTCTCATCCTAGTGTCTCCACACCATAGACTCAAGACTCATCTATCCGAAAAGGAAGGTGATCCATGCACCGATCTTGAATGGATTGATCACTATCCTCCATGACGATCCTTCGATCGAGAGCATTTAGAAATTAACCACTAATGATGTATGTCTCAAATGTTGGGAAATGTGTCCCAAAAAGCCAATCGTCAAGCTGTTGACGGTTGAGCAACCAAGTATTGTAATTGATTTATTAATAAATAAAATATATTTGGCATTTTCATCATAAGCTTTCATCTTCTAATGAACTCCGTTGTTATGACGAAGTCCTTAGGACTATTTAGATTCGATAAAGAGAGAATTTATCGATTAGTCCTTAAAACTGTTCACGACCAAATGATAGGCTGTTAATAAGGACAACAGCTTCTATCGAGCATAGGTCGCTGTAGGCCATATAGGTTGGTTGTCCTCTTAACCAAGGAGTGTGAAGACACTGGTATGGCATACAGGTGAGATGTAAGGGTACATCATCATTGAACGTGACCAACTCCAGAGTATTCTGCTGTCGAGAATGTCTCTGATGGGATATAGGTATAAGTGTCCCTTAGACCTGAGATCGCCTCAGTGACTTGCAAGCAACTCACTATGCTTTGGTACTGGACTAACTGAATTTTTAATTCAGGGACGGAAGGCTTCTGGGCACAGTCAAGTACTTGCAAAGTCAGAGTGTGATCGAGATGGGATTGACCACTCCAAGAGTTGGAGAAGAATGAGTCGCTGTATTTCAATTTAGCAAAACCTTGGCCAGGGTAATCCATCAGATGGATTTAATATTTTGAAATACAATATGGACAACCTGATCAGAGTTGACAGTTAAACTTTGGGGTGTCCTATGATCATTTTCGTCAAGGGGATGAATTATATGAAAACTATATCCGCATGGGTTCTAAGGATGTTGTTCTACACATTCGACCTATCTGGTCGTCGGGTACCATTGCTAGATGGTCACTTCGATTGGTATAGAAATTTGTTCCTATGATACCAGCTTAGGTTCGGACCTATGAGGTCACACACATTAGAGTTCATGATCTGATTAGATGGTTGATCAACGATTAAGAATCGTTCTAGGGTTAAATGATCAATACGATTGACATTTAACCCAGTGCAAGTGTTGCAGGAGGATCTATTCGCAATTCGATTGCTGATTGGCTTAATTTGATTAAGCCAATGGGCTGAGATTAAGTATAATTAAATATTATTTAATTAGATTTAGTTTGGGCTTGATTGGATCAAGTCCAATTGGTTTATTGGATAAGCCAAGTGCAAGGAAAAACTAGTCCTAGTTCAACTAGGACTTGGGTCAATCTAATTTCTAATTTGATTAAAAAATTAAATCAGATTTAAATCTAATTTAATCTGATTAAATTAGGTTCTTAATTGGGTTAAGACCTATTTTAATTGGGTTGATCTAATTTTGATTTGATTTGGTTTGGGAAACCAAATTAAAACAAGTCATAAGACAGAATCCTAGTAAGACTAGGATTCCACCTTGCGCCACATAATCCTTCTCCATGCCCTCTCTCTTATTCAATGCCAATCTCCACTTATTTTGTGTGACAAAAGCCCTCTCCCAGATCTCTCCCACGTTCACAAAAGGTCTCCTCTCTTCTTTCTTACATGGAAGGTGGTTTGGATCAAATCTAAAAGGAATAAGTTTGGATTTCGAATTCTATGAGATAGAGTTTTAGAAATCCAAAGCTCTTTCAATTTTGCACCAAATTTATCCAAATTTTTTTTGGAATTTTTATGGATTTTAGGGTATACATTGTGCATCCTTTTCTGGTGATCCATGTATAAAAATATGAAGGAGATGCTCAAGAGTTGGGCGTCCCTTAACTTGCCATGTTTGGATAAGCCTTGACTAGGTGTTTGACCTAGACAAGGACTCTATCATATCTCTCTATATAAGATGAGTTTCTTCATGAAATTTTAGGGGAAGTCAGAAATGAACTTTGTGCCATCCAAAAATTAGAGAGAAATACCTTTGGGTCGTAGAGATATAAAAGATGCAAGTTTGGGTGTCTAGAGAGAAAAATGTGAAGAAGAAGAGGGTCTTCTTCTAGGGTTTTTGTTTTCATATCTTTCCTCCCTCCATCTTGAGTTTCCTGAGAGCATCTTAGATCTGAAACTCCTCCTTCTACTTTCCATCTTTGGAAGAGTCCAAATCAAGAAGAAGGAGGCACCTGATCAACCATCAAAGAAGGATCAGCGCAGTACTAGCATACTATGCTGATTTCCTGAAGCAGGACTTCTGATCGAGATTCGTGGGCTCGTGTGGACGACTCCTAGAGGCCGGATGCGTGTGCGGCTTGCAACATCATCCTCAAGCCTAGATCAACAAGGTTAGAACATCTAAATTGCAAGGTAATAGATCTGATCTATTGTTTAATACATACATTAGATGTAGTATAGAAACATGTTGATATGATCAACATGTAGTTCATGCTATATTTATATATTTTAATTTTTGATATAATACTATGTAATAATCATATAATAGAATCTTAGATCTAGGGATTTTCTAATCTTAGAAAATAAATTTTGATTTATTTTAGTCTTCTGCTGTATGATCTTGAAAAAGTTTCAAGATCTAACCCTGAAACCCTAGATAAGATTCCTACAATTGGTATCAGAGCCAGGTTCTTTATTACATGATTATTTATACATGCTAAGATTATTTTTTAGATTAAATCTAATTTATAATCTAATTATTAAATCTGAAATTAAAATTTTAGATCAATCACAAACTGCAAGGTTGTCCTGCTGTAAGGTTTACCCCTTACAGTGCAAAGGTTGTCCTAGTTTGTGTAGATCTATCTTTAATCATAAATTTGTTAGATATGATCTAGATTAAATTTATAATTTATTAGATTTAAAAAATGTTTAAATCTGAAATAAAATCTCTTTGTTAATAATTTTTGTGCAAAGAAATTGTTTAAAGTTGAAATTGTTTCATTTACATGAACCTGTTTAGATTAGATCTAAAGTAGTTTCATGTTTATTTCACTTGCATCTTGATTATGAATCAAACATGAAATATGGTTGGTAGAATCATATTGTAAAATTATTTTACAAATATGAAAATTATTTTTTGAAAAGCCAAACCCAACCCTCAGCCCAAAACTTAATTAAGAATTAAGAAGTTGTTTGAATAGGTTCTAGGATTGTGAATTGAAGAACCTAAGACACAAACCATAACACATTGGGTTAATGGGTTAGCGGGAATTAGGTCCTTTAATTGGGTTAGACCTATGGTTAGATTGAAGATGGACTTAATTAGAGAATTGACTAAATCTAATCAATTGTTGTCTTAGATTAGGTCAAGGATTCTCTAGATCAATTACAATAGTTGTAGTTGGTCAAGTCCATGTCTTTAACGAGAACCAAATGGACTTGATTCTTGGCTAAGCGGTCTAGCACGAACTGTTAGGTTGATCTAATCGAAACTAATTAAACCAGTTGGTGTCTAAGGTAAACCAGACCGATGGTTTTTAATTGGGAGCCCGCTTACTTGGCCATTTCTGATGGTGTCTAAGGCAAGCTTTGGCAGACCCTCCCACTGATCGAACTTACCTGGCCTCTTGGTGAAATTATGTTTTGATCGGATCACTTGACTATTCGAGCTGACCCATGTCAGCTAGGTAAATCAGTGTGACTGATTTAGGTGCTCCTAGACCAGCCTTGGTCTCCTTTAAGCTGACTTGGTGAAGCCAGTGGGAGAATCATGATAAGCTGGTTCATCTGACTTCATCCTCTATATTATTTAAATCCTCTAAAATTATTAGGTCCTTAAAATGATAAAGTTATGGAGATAACTGAATCATAGCCTCCCATTAAGGTGTTTGATAATGAGTCCATTAACTCAATAATCATTGCAGACCCAAAGGCCTGGTGCTTGTTGACTAATGGAATTATCACTCATCATATGATGACTTGGAAGTGTCTCTCTAATGGTGGTTAGGTGAGCCAACCAAAGTTGGGCTTAATCATTCGTTGGTTAGATACACCATGTATGATCATGTTAACGGTTGGACCTAACTGGATCCTTACAGTGGAGGCCAAAGCCTACTGATTAGGTTTCTGGGGCAAAATTAAAATTACTAGAAATTGTTTAGAGAAACAATTGGTTATGAACCTACCCCTAGATGTACATGGGTTGGCCAACCAAAGTTGGGCTTGTGTGTAGTCTAAGTGGATTCTAGTACCCGTTAAGGAATTAGGGTAATTTCTCGAATTGGAGGTAGAGGCTACCAATTCGAGTAAAATAGTGGGAGAAACCTTTTGATTAAAGTCCAAATCTTTAGGTTTAATGAATCAATTACTAATTAGGTTATGGTTCTCTTTTGTGCAGATATGGCCACTTTCCTATTGCTCCGATCATTGTTGGACAATGATAAGTTGGTGGGACCCAATTTCGGTAGCTGGTACCGAAAGTTGAAGATAGTCCTGGAGCATGAACGAATCCTATATGTGATAATGGATCCTGCACCTGAGGAGCCAGCTGTCAATGCACGTGGAACAGTCAGAGACACTTACCAGATGTGGCTCAATGACAGGACCACGGTGCGCTGTATCATGCTGGATGCTATGAGCGACGAGTTCAGTCATAGATTCGAGATGGCTCAGCCAAAGGACATGCTTCAAGTGTTGGAGGATGCCTTTGGCACACCCGATGACGTGGAGAGGCACAAGACTAGTTGTGCCATCTTCAACGCCAAAATGCGGGATGGTGCCTCTGTCACTGATCATGTATTGTACATGATCGAGCTGATGGAACGATTGAGCAAGCTCGGCTTTCCCTTGCATGAGCAGCTTAGGAAAGATGCAATACTGAACTCGCTGCCCAAGTCTTATCTCCCATTCCTCACTCATTATAGAATGACAAAGCCTGAAGTAAACTACCACGGATTACTGGGGTTACTTCAGAACTTTGAGAAAGATCACCAACTCCATAAGGAGTCGGTGAACTTAGTGGGAGGTTCGTCTTCTGGTTCTCGACCCTTTAAGAAAGGGAAGAAGAACAAGAAGAAGAAAGTGAAGAAGGTGCAAGTTCAGGCTGGGATATCTGTGCAGTGTCAGACCAAAAAGATCAAACCCGATAAGAATCAAGCTGAATGCTTCTTTTGCAAGAAGCGGGGGCACTGAAAGAGGAACTGTCCCCAGTACATTGCCTCCATAGACCCGAACAGGCAGAGAAAGCAGCAAGTTATTGCTGGGCAAGGTATTTATATGATAACTCCTTGCAATTTCTCTATTTGTGATATAACTGACTGGGTATTGGATACCGGTAGCCCTTACCATATTTGCAATTCATTGCAGGGGTTGCAGGTCAGTAGAAGATTCGAGCAAGGCGAGAGGTTCCTGAACGTTGGAGATGGAAGACCAGTTTCAGTTCTAGCATTAGGAATCTTGAAACTTGTATTTGAATCCCATATCGTTGTTCTTAATGATTGTCATTTCTGTCCCAGTTTCTTTTTAAATGTCATTTCTGTAGGCCTTCTGGCCAAAAATGATTATGAAATTTCAATAAAGAAACAAATTTATAATATCATTGAGAATGGTGTTACTATTTTTTGTGGACATTTGAACAATGGTGTGTATATGTTATCACAACCTGTTAATGTAGTCTATTCAACTGGCAAGCACCCTAGATTAGATATTGTGTCAGAATTCTACTTATGGCACTGTAGGCTAGGTCATATAAACAAGAACAGAATAAACAGGTTGACTCAAGAGGGAATCGTCGAAGTTAGTGATTGTGAATCACTTCCAACCTGTGAGTCCTGTCTTCTTGGTAAAATGACCAAGTCACCTTTTACTGAAAAAGGTGAGAGAGCTACTGAGCTCTTAGGCCTAGTACATACTGATGTATGCGGGCCCATGAGCACCAGTGCTAGAGGTGGATATTTCTACTTCATAACTTTCACGGATGACCTATCCCGATATGGATATGTCTATCTGATGAAACATAAGTCGGATTCATTTGAAATGTTCAAACGATTCCGAAGTGAAGTAGAAAAACAAACTGGAAAGAGTATTAAAACTCTTCGATCTGATCGAGGAGGAGAATACCTTTCTAGTGAATTTCTCACATATCTAAGAGAGAATGAGATTCTCTCCCAATGGACTCCTCCAGGAACACCACAGCATAATGGTGTGTCTGAAAGGAGGAATCGGACTCTGTTAGACATGGTCCGATCCATGATGGGTTTTGCTAGCTTGCCGATATCCTTCTGGAGATATGCACTCGAATCGGCCTGTTATCTGTTAAATAGGGTTCCAAGTAAGTCTGTAATTAAGACTCCATATGAGATATGGACGGGACGTAAGCCAGCACTTTCACACCTTAGGGTCTGGGGGTGCCCAGCCTATGTCAAACGATTAGTCACAAACAAACTGGGACGTAGGTCTGACAAATGCTCATTCATAGGGTACCCCAAAGAGACAAAAGGATATTTTTTCTACCATGCTGATGAACAAAAAGTGTTCGTCAGTCTTAAGGCAATCTTTTTAGAAAAGGAGTTCCTTGGTGAAGGAACCGTTGCCTCTAAGATTGAACTTGATGAAGTTCAACAGGTAGAAGGACCGACACCAATAGCTGAACCTGAGTCTGATATGATTAGATCATATCCGGAGCCCAATGTACCTGCACCATTAAGGCGATCTGGTAGAGTACCACGTCAACCGGACAGATACTATGGTTTCTTGATCCGAGACGGTGATCCCATCGAACTTGATGAGAATAATGAGGATCCGATCACCTATATGGATGTAATGCAGAGACCTGATTCCGAGAAATGGCTTGAAGCCATGAAATCCGAAATGGAGTCCATGAAGGTCAACGATGTATGGACATTGGTTGACCCACCTGAAGGGGTTAAACCCATTGGGTGTAAATGGGTCTTCAAAAGGAAGAGGGGCGCAGACGGAAAGGTGGAGACCTATAAAGCCCGTCTGGTAGCCAAGGGGTATCGTCAACGTTATGGTATTGACTATGATGAGACGTTTTCTCCTGTGGCAATGCTCAAATCTATTCGGATAATGCTTGCAATAGCTGCCCATCTAGATTATGAGATCTGACAGATGGATGTAAAGACAGCTTTCCTGAATGGAGAGCTGACCGAAGAGGTGTATATGATACAACCTGAGGGGTTTACATCCACAGATAAGTCCAAGGTGTGCAAGCTTCAGAGATCCATTTATGGATTGAAGCAAGCTTCTCGGAGTTGGAACATGCGTTTTGATAAGGTGATCAAAACGTATGGCTTCATTAAGAATGGAGAAGAGCCCTGCATCTATAAATGGGCAAATGGTCTAGTTGTGGTATTCCTTATCTTGTACGTGGATGACATTCTCTTAATCGGTAATGACATCCCCGCACTACAGGAAATAAAAGTTTGGTTGTCATCACAATTCTTCATGAAGGACTTGGGTGAAGCATCCTACATCCTAGGGATGAAGATCTATAGGGATAGATCTAAAAGGATGCTTGGGTTATCCCAGTCCATGTACATAGACACTGTGCTGAAGAGGTTCAGCATGGAGAATTCCAAGAAGGGCTATCTACCGATAGGCCAAAGAATTTCTCTCTCTAAGAAGGATTGTCCGACAACTCCTGAAGAGAGAGAGCGTATGAGTAGAGTCTCATATGCTTCAGCCGTGGGATCTATCATGTACGCCATGACATGTACAAGACCAGATGTGGCATACTCACTAGGAGTAGTGAGTAGATACTAATCTGATCCTGGAGAAAACCACTGGAAAGTGGTTAAAGCCATCCTTAAGTATTTGAGAAATACTAAGGACCAATGGTTGGTTTATGGCGAGTCAGATCTGAAACCTGTCGGGTTTACTGACTCCAGCTTCCAATCTGACTATGATGATAGTAGGAGTGTGTCGGGTTATATCTTTACTCTGAATGGTGGAGCCATCTGCTGGAAGAGTTCCAAGCAGCATATTATGGCAGACTCTGTTTGTGAAGCGGAGTACATCGCAGCATCAGATGCCGTGAAGGAACCTGTGTGGCTGAGGAAATTCATCAACGAGCTCAGAGTAGCACCCTCCCTCGATGGTCCGGTCCTTCTCTACTGCGACAGCACTGGTGCCATAGCTCAGGCGAAGGAACCCAAAGCACATCAGCGGATGAAGCACATCTTGCGCCGCTTCCACTTGGTCTGGGAGATCGTGGATCGAGGTGACGTCGACCCCTTCTCTAAAGCCCTGGCAATAAAGGAGTTCGACAACCACAAGTCGAAGATGGGTATTAGATACTGTGCCGAGTGGCTTTAGGACAAGTGGGAGTGGTTGGAAAATATGTCCCAAAAAGCCAATCGTCAAGCTGTTGACGGTTGAGCAACCAAGTATTGTAATTGATTTATTAATAAATAAAATATATTTGATATTTTCATCATAAGCTTTCATCTTCTAATGAACTCCGTTGTTATGATGAAGTCTTTAGGACTATTTAGATTCGATAAAGAGAGGATTTATCGATTAGTCCTTAAAACTGTTCACGATCAAATGATAGGCTGTTAATAAGGACAACAGCTTCTATCGAGCATAGGTCACTGTAGGCCATATGGATTGGTTGTCCTCTTAACCAAGGAGTATGAAGACACTGGTATGGCATATAGGTGAGATGTAAGGGTACATCATCATTGAACGTGACCAACTCCAGAGTATTCTGCTGTCGAGAATGTCTCTGATGGGATATAGGTATAAGTGTCCCTTAGACCTGAGATCGCCTCAGTGACTTGCAAGCAACTCACTGTGCTTTGGTACTGGACTAACTAAATTTCTAATTCAGAGACAGAAGGCTTCTGGGCACAGTCAAGTACTTGCAAAGTCAGAGTGTGATCGAGATGGGATTGACCACTTCAAGAGTTGGACAAGAATGAGTCGCTGTATTTCAATTTAGCAAAACCTTGGCCAGGGTAATCCATCAGATGGATTTGATATTTTGAAATACAATGTGGACAACCTAATTAGAGTTGACAGTTAAACTCTGGGGTGTCCTATGATCATTTTGGTCAAGGGGATGAATTATATGAAAACTATATCCGCATGGGTTCTAAGGATGTTGTTCTACACATTCGACCTATTCGGTCGTCGGGTACCATTGCTAGATGATCACTTTGATTGGTATAGGAATTTGTTCCTATGCTACCGACTTAGGTTCGGACCTATGAGGTCACACACATTAGAGTTCATGATCCGATCAGATGGTTGATCAACGATTAAGAATCGTTCTAGGGTTAAATGATCAATACGATTGACATTTAACCCAGTGCAAGTGTTGCAGGAGGATCTATTAGCAATTCGATTGCTGATTGGCTTAATTTGATTAAGCCAATGGGCTGAGATTAAGTCTAATTAAATATAATTTAATTAGATTTGGTTTGGGCTTGATTGGATCAAGTCCAATTGGTTTATTGGATAAGCCAAGTGCAAGGAAAAACTAGTCCTAGTTCAACTAGGACTTGGGTCAATCTAATTTCTAATTTGATTAGAAAATTAAATCAGATTTAAATCTAATTTAATCTGATTAAATTAGATTCTTAATTGGGTTAAGATCTATTTTAATTAGGTTGATCTAATTTTGATTTGATTTGGTTTGGGAAACCAAATTAAAACAAGTCATAAGACAGAATCCTAGTAAGACTAGGATTCCACCTTGCGCCACATAATCCTTCTCCACGCCCTCTCTCTTATTCAACGCCAATCTTCACTTATTTTGTGTGACAAAAGCCCTCTCCCAGATCTCTCCCATGTTCACAAAAGGTCTCCTCTCTTCTTTCTTACATGGAAGGTGGTTTGGATCAAATCTAAAAGGAATAAGTTTGGATTTCAAATTCTATGAGATAGAGTTTTAGAATCCAAAACTCATTCAATTTTGCACCGAATTTATCCAAATTTTTTTTGGAATTTTTGTGGCTTTTAGGGTTTACATTGTACACCATTTTTTGGTGATCCATACATGAAAATATAGAGGAGGTGCTCAAGAGTTGGGCGTCCCTTAACTTGCCATGTTTGGATAAGCCTTGATTAGGTGTTTGACCTAGACAAGGACTCTATCATATCTCTCTATATAAGATGATTTTCTTTGTGAAATTTTAGGAAAAGTTAGAGATTTGAGAGACCTTTGTTCCATCCAAAAATCAGAGAGAAATACTTTTGGGTCGTGGAGATATAAAAGATGCAAGTTTGGGTGTCTAGAGAGAAAAATGTGAAGAAGAAGAGGGTCTTCTTCTAAGGTTTTTGTTTTCATATCGTTCCTCCCTCCATCTTGAGTTTCCTAAGAGTATCTCAGATCTGAAACTCCTCCTTCTACTTTCCATCTTTGGAAGAGTCCAAATCAAGAAGAAGGAGGCACCTGATCAACCATCAAAGAAGGATCAGCGCAGTACTAGCATACTGTGCTGATTTCCTGAAGCAGGACTTCTGATCGAGATTCGTGGGCTCGTGTGGATGACTCCTAGAGGCCGGACGCGTGTGCGGCTTGCAACATCATCCTCAAGCCCAGATCAACAAGGTTAGAACATCTAACTTGCAAGGTAATAGATCTGATCTATTATTTAATACATACATTAGATGTAGTATAGAAACATGTTGATATGATCAACATGTAGTTCATGCTATATTTATATATTTTAATTTTTGAGTTAATGCTATGTAATAATCATGTAATAGGATCTTAGATCTAAAGATTTTTTGATTTTAGAAAATAAATTTTGATTTATTTTAGTCTTCCGCTGTATGATCTTGAAAAAGTTTCAAGATCTAACCCTGAAACCCTAGATAAGGTTCCTACATCAAATTTTCAACACCTTTATTAATTTTTAAGACAAATCATGGATACATATGATATGATTGGTTATCAAGACTACCCATCAAGTACAAAATATATCCTAGACAAAGATATGTATCACCCATGATTGGCTTCTAGGGCACACATCTAACAGTTTTGAATCAAAAATTTTGATATGATTAAACTTTTGTCTCTTCTGATATCTTCTATATATTTTTCATTTGATTTTGACTAGAGTATTGAATCAAAATCAGCCTCTAAATTCAGACTGCTGAAGATCTATTTTAGCAAAAATTTTCTATGCAGATTTTTGTACTGATTTAATTCCTGATTATGCATGGATTTAAAACTATTTTGATAAATTTTTTATGATGTAATTTAATTAAAAAATTAATATTTAAATCAAGCTCAGATCTAACTTTATTTGACTAAGTTTCAGATCTGATTTCAGTATAATATCGGTACATGTTTGATCACATCTCTAATCAAAATTTTTCTATGCAATCATACATATGTTTAAAATAGATTTTTATATTATTTTAGATCTAATTAATAATTTTATATACTATATAAAAGTCAGTTTAGATCTAAAATATACTTATGCATGATCTAATAAGATTAGATGCACATCATATTTGTATGATTTTATGCACGCATAAATTGTATGACAATTTACATGTTCATGTAATTAGTTTTTGAAATTAGATTTCAGATCTTAGTAGCACAATATGAGTTGAGAAGATCACCAAGCCATCTAGTCATAAGAGCAAGTAGGATTTAAAGATTCTCTTTTTCTATTTGATGGGGTGCTTTTATGACGTGTAGAGGTACCATTATGATCAAGTCTAATGATAAAGAATAGCAAAAAAAATTTTAAAATTATTTTTGATCATAAATATATTTAGATTAGATCTAAAATAATTTATGGTTAATTATAATTTTAGTAAAATAAATTCAGATATAAAAATTAAATTTTATGATCTGAATTGTATGTTGCATAAGATGTAGAAATCTAAATTTTTTATGATACATATGATGCATACATAAAATTGATACATGTTTAATTGTTAAATATAAATTTAAAAAATAGATTTTGATTTGAAATATATAGTATGCTTTATATAAAATTTTAGTAGAATAGTTCTACAAACTGAAATATATGTTTCACACACTTAACTTAGAATTAAGTTTTAAAAAGATCTAGATTTGAGAATTGAAGATCTTAAGATACCTCATAAATTGATGGATAATGGGTTAGCACAAATCAGGCTATCTAATTGGATTAGATCTAGGATTAAAAATAAATATAGATCAATTAAAGAAATTGATTATATCTAATTAAATATTGAATTAGATTAGGTCAAAATTTTTCTAGATCAATCTCAATAGTTGTAGCTTGATCAAGTCCATATTTTTGACCATACTAATTGGACCATGATCGTGGCTCAAAGGTTTTGCTCGAGTCCTTTGGCTGACTAAATTGAAACTAATCCACCAATTGGTATCTAAGATAAGTTTGATAATATTGCATGGCAATTTGATAGGTGGTGTTTAATTGGTAGTCTACTTATCTGGCCATTTCAATGGTATCTAAGGCAAGCTGAGGTAGACCCTCCCATTGATCTCACTTATCTGGCTAATGCAGTAGATCATGTTGTAATTAGGTCAATGCTTGATTCGAACTGACCCATACAATTAAGGTAAATCAGTGTGACTGATTTATGTGTCACTACACTAGCTTGTATCAAGTCCTCTTCATGACTTGGTGAAGTTAATGAGAGGGCTTAGGACTCGTAAGTCAATCTCTTCTCTTATTCTTAAATCATTAAATCAAATCCTCTAAATTATTAGATCTTTAAAATAATATAGTTATGGTGATAACTACTTCATTGCCTCCCATTAAGGTACATGATAATGCGTCCAATATTCTAAATGGGTATTGGAGGTGCCACATGTCTGGTGTCTATTGGGTATTGAAATTAATATTCATCATATGACCATCTTATTGTGCCCTTCAAATCAATGGTCAGGTTGGTCGAGCCACACTCGGACCTGAGCATTCGTTTATTGGATGCACTTGGTGTAGTCATGTTAATGGTTGGACCAAATCAAGATTTTCAGTGAAGGTGCCACATGCCTACTAAAGAAATGCCTGGGGCAAAACTTAATTGCTAAAAATTATTTGATGAAATAATTGGTTAAGAACCTACCTATGAATGTACTAGGATTGGCCAAGCCATACTTGGGCCCGAATGTAGTCTGTGTAGATTCTAATACCCGCTAAGGGATTAATGTAATTTTTTGAATTGAAGGTAGAGGCTACCAATTCATATAAAATAGTAAAAAAAAATTTAAACTAAAATCTATATATTTAGAATTAAAATAATTCATATACTAATAGATTTTTTGTTTTCTTTTCAGCTGTGGCCAACACATTATCGCTTCGATCACTGTTGGATAGTGATAAGCTTATCGGATCAAATTTTGATAGCTAGTATCGAAAGCTAAAGATCGTCCTGAAGCACAAAAGGATCCTGCACGTGCTTACGAATTTCAGATCTGAAGAACCTACTGCCAACTCACCCCGTGCTGCGAGAGATACTTATATAAAGTGGCTCAATGACTGCACTATAGTGTGTTGCATCATAAGGATAGTCATGAATGATGAACTTAGCCATATGTTCAAGGATGTGCAACACGAGGGGATGATTCAATTGTTGAATGAGTCCTTCAGCACTCCTAAGAATGTTGAGAGACATAAGACCTCTTGCACTGTATTCAATACTCATATGCGAGAAGGAACATCAGTCACAGATCATGTATTGTACATGATTGAGCAGATTGAATGCTTGAGCAAACTTGACTTTCCATTGCATGAATAATTGGACAAGGATGCTATCCTTAACTCGTTACCAAAATTCTACCTATCCTTCTTGAGTTATTATAGAATGACCAAGCCTGCAGTGAACTATCATGAGTTGCTAGGATTACTGCAAATATTTAAAAAAGACCATCAGCTTCAGAAGGAGCCAGTGCATGTCATGGGAGGACCATCTGTAGGTCGTCATTCCTCTAAGAGATGAAAGAAGAAGAAGATGCAAAAGGTTCATGCCGTCAATACAAAGTCGAAGCAAAGCAAGAAGTCAAAAATCGATAATAGCCAAATAGAATGCTTCTTCTATAAAAAGTTGGATCATAGGAAGAGAAACTATCCTGCATATATAGCTTTTCTTTACCCAAATAGGCCTAAGAATAAGAGAAGCAAGTAATCTGTTGCTTCACAAAGTACTTATATGATAACTCCTTATAATTTTTCTGTTTGTGATACTACTACCTGGGTATTGGATATCGAAAATCTAATTAATATTTATAATTTACTGCAGAGACTACAGGTCAGTAGGAAGTTTATAGATAGTGAGTGGTTTCTGAACATTGGAGATGGAAGCCTTGTTCGATTCTAGCCTTAGAAACTATGCAATTTGTTTTTGAGTCTAGTACTATCATATTAGATGAGTGTCATTATTATCTTTCTTTTATGATGAATGTCATCTCTATAGGCCTTTTGGCCAAACTCGATTTTAAATTTTTAATAAACAATGATTTTTATGATATCATTATGAATGATATTAAAATCATGTGAGGATAATTAAAATATGGCATATATTTACTATCACAATCTATTGGTGTAATGTACACATCGAACAAACATCCTAGGATAGATAATGTCAGTGATACATACCTTTGGCATTATAGGCTGGGTCATGTGAACAAGAACAAGATAGATAGGTTAATCAAAAGGGTGTCCTTAAAATTAATGATTGTGAATCATTATCGATCTGTAAATCCTATCTTCTTGGTAAGATGATCAAGTTATCTTTTAAGAAAAAAAGTGAGCGAGCCAGTGATGTTCTAGGTCTAGTATATAGTGATGTATGTGGGCCCATGAACATAGGCACCAGAGGAGGATATTATTACTTTATTATATTTATTGATGATCTATCAAGGTATGGGTACATCTACCTTATGAAATACAAATCCAAATCATTTAAAATGTTCAAATGATTCCATAGTAAAACAGAAAAACAGACTGGAAAGAATATTAAAACTCTTCGATCAGACCAAGGAGGTGAATACCTCACCAGTGATTTTTTGATATATCTAGAAGAGAATGAGATTCTCTCACAATAGACTCCTCTTGAAACACCACAACATAATGGTATGTCAGAAAGAAAAAATTGAACACTGTTAGACATGGTTCGGTCCATGATGGACTTTATGACTCTGTCAATCTCTTTTTGGAGATATGCTCTTGAAACTACATGCTACATATTTAATAAGATCTCAAGCAAGTCTATAAATAAAACATCATATAAGATATGGTCAGAACGTAAGCTAGTGCTCTCACACCTTAGAATTTGAGGATGTCTGGCTTATGTAAAGGATTTAAAGACAGACAAGCTTGGACTTAGGTCAATAAATGCTTGTTCGTAGAGTACCCAAAGCAAACTAAAGGATATTAGTTCTACCTTGCTGAAAAACAAAAAGTGTTCATCAACAACAGTAGGGGTGAGCAAAAATCGAACCTGAACCAATCAAATTGGTGAAATTGAATCAAACTGCAGGTTTGGTTTGGTTTAAAATTTTATTCGATTTGGTTTGGTTAGTTTTTGACATATAAAAAATAGATTTGGATTGGTTCAGATTTGTCAGTAAATAAAATTGTTCTCAAACTGAATCGAACCAGCTTTAATGAAATGACATCATTTTGATTAGAATGTTGTTTATGTTGGAATATTAATATGTTAGAAAATAATTCTGAATTTATGGTGTTGTTTATCAATTTAGTTTTATGTTGATTAGCCTTAAACCCTAAGTGACTTACTTACTGGATTATTTATTTTTTTTGTAATGTGTTGGAGATTTTTATCTTAATCCTTAATGATAGTGTTTGTTTAAGAATTTTATTTTATTGAGTGCTAATATCTTATGTCAATTTAAATCATTTTACTTGATAAATTTTTTTGATGGTACTCTTATGTGAAAAAGAAACAACTCTTCATGAATCACAAAAAATAATAATAATAATAATAATAATATAAATCGATAAATCAAACCAAATCAGACCATTTAAATCATATTGGTTTGATTTGGTTTCAATCTTCTATTGATCTGATTTGGTTTCTAAAAATGCCAAACCATTTAGAACTGGTTCGACTTAGGTTTCAGCATGAAATCGATCCAAATCGGACCATACTCACCCCTAAGCAATAGGATAGTCTTTTTAGAAAAGAAGTTCCTTGGGGAAGGAATTAATGCTACTAAAATCGAACTTAGTGAAGTTCGTAAGATAGAAGTACCAGCAAATATAGAATCAGATTTGATTGAAGAATCAAATTCAGAGCCTATAGAGGCACTATTAAGGAGATCCGATAGAGTACCGCATCAACCGAACAGATACTATAGTTTCTTGATCCAAAATGGTGATCCTGATGACCTAAATAAGAATAACAAGGATCTGATTACCTACATAGATGTTATGCAAAGGTCCGACTCTCAAAAATATTTTGATGCCATGAAATTCAAGACAGAGTCTATGGAGAATAATGGTGTATAGACACTCATTGATTCACCTAAAGAGATTAAACCCATAGTGTGTAAATAGATTTTTAAGAGAAAAAAAGGAGCAGACAGAAAGATGGAGACCTATAATGCCCGTCTAATTGCCAAGGGATACCATCAATATTATGGTATTGACTATAATGAGATATTCTCATCTGTGGCAATGCTCAAGTCCATCTAGATCATGCTTGCGATAGTGGCACATATAGATTTTGAAATCTGATAAATGGATATCAAAACTACTTTCTTTAACGGAGAACTGGAAGAAGAGGTGTATATGATACAACCTGAAGGGTTCACATCCTTAGATAAATCTAAAATATGCCAGCTAAATAGGTCCATCTATGGACTGAAGCAAGCATCTAGGAGTTGGAACATGTGTTTTGATAAGATGATCAAAAAATATAATTTTGTTAGGAACAGAGAAGAGCCTTGCATCTACAAGTAGGCTAAAGATTCTATAGTCATCTTCTTTATACTGTATGTAGATGACATACTGTTAATAGGAAATGACATCCTAACTTTGCAAAGTATAAAGTAGTGGCTATCATCACAGTTCTCTATGAAAGATTTGAGAGAAGTATCCTACATCCTAGGGATGAAGATCTATAGAGATAGATCTGGAAGGTTGCTTGGATTGTCCCAATCCATGTACATTGATACCATATTAAAATGGTTTAGCATGAAAATTTTCAAAAAAGACTATCTCCCGATAGGTCAAAAAATTTCTCTCTCTAAGAAGGATTGTTCGACAACTCCTCTGGAGAGAGAGCATATGAGTAGAATTTTATATGCTTCGACAGTGGGATCTATCATGTATGTCATAATATGTATGAGATCAGATGTGGCCTATTCACCAGGAGTAGTGAGTGGGTACCAGTCTGATCCGACAGAGAACCATTGGAAGGATGTGAAGACAATCTTTAAGTATTTAAGAAATACTAAGGATCAATGGCTTATTTATGAAGACATTGACTTAAAACTTGTGGAATATACTGATTTTAGTTTTCAGTCAGATAATAATGATAGCAAAAGCATGTCAGGCTATGTATTCATCATGAATGGAGGAGCGATTTACTAAAAGAGTTTCAACCAATATACAATGGCTGACTCAGTATGTGAAGTAGAATATGTTGCGGCATCTAATGCTACAAAAGAGACTATTTGGTTGAAGAAGTTTCCCACTAAACTTGGAGCAGTTCCCCTTTTTGATGATTCAGTTTTACTATATTGTGATAGTACTGGAGCTATATCACAAGCAAAGGAACCCAAGTCCCATCACAGAACCAAACACATTTTGCGACACTATCATCTTATTTGTGAAATTGTAGATCAAGGTGATATCGAGTTGCAAAAGGTTGATGGAAAAGAAAATCTGACCGACCCCTTCACTAGAGCTCTCGAGATCAAAGAGTTTGATGATCATAAGTGGAAGATGGGTATAAGATACTATCTCGATTGGCATTAGTCCAAATAGAAGTTGATAGAAATTGTGTCCTAAAGCCAATTAACTTATTGTAAATAATTAAATTTTGTATATGAATTATTGATTAATGAAAATAAGTTATTTTAGCTTTTTCATCACAAAGTATATATCTTTGTTGTTAGAACTCTTGTGTTGTGATGAAGTCTTTAGAACTATATTATGATCGATAAAAGAGAATTTATTGAATAGTTCTTAAACATGTTCGTGACTAAATGATATATCATTACTAGGATGATGATGTTTATCAAGTGTAGGTCATTGTGTGCCATATAGGTGTTGGGAAATGTGTCCCAAAAAGCCAATCGTCAAGCTGTTGACGGTTGAGCAACCAAGTATTGTAATTGATTTATTAATAAATAAAATATATTTGGCATCTTCATCATAAGCTTTCATCTTCTAATGAACTCCGTTGTTATGATGAAGTCCTTAAGACTATTTAGGTTCGATAAAGAGAGGATTTATCGATTAGTCCTTAAAACTGTTCACGACCAAATGATAGGCTGTTAATAAGGATGACAGCTTCTATCGAGCATAGGTCGCTGTAGGCCATATGGGTTGGTTGTCCTCTTAACCAAGGAGTGTGGAGACACTGGTATGGCATACAGGTGAGATGTAAGGGTACATCATCATTGAACGTGACCAACTCCAGAGTATTCTACTGTCGAGAATATCTCTGATGGGATATAGGTATAAGTGTCCCTTAGACCTGAGATCGCCTCAGTGACTTGCAAGCAACTCACTGTGTTTTGATACTGGACTAACTGAATTTTTAATTCAGAGACGGAAGACTTCTGGGCACAGTCAAGTACTTGCAAAGTCAGAATATGATCGAGATGGGATTGACCACTCCAAGAGTTGGAGAAGAATGAGTCGTTGTATTTCAATTTAGCAAAATCTTGGCCAGGATAATCCATCAGATGGATTTGATATTTTGAAATACAATGTGGACAACCTGATCAGAGTTGACAGTTGAGCTCTGGGGTATCCTATGATCATTTTGGTCAAGGGGATGAATTATATGAAAACTATATCCGCATGGGTTCTAAGGATGTTGTTCTACACATTCGACCTATCCGGTCGTCGGGTATCATTGCTAGATGATCACTTCGATTGGTATAAGAATTTGTTCCTATGCTACCGGCTTAGGTTCGGACCTATGAGGTCACACACATTAGAGTTCATGATCCGATCGGATGGTTGATCAACGATTAAGAATCGTTCTAGGGTTAGATGATCCATACGATTGATATTTAACCCAGTGCAAGTGTTGCAGGAGGATCGATTAGCAATTCGATTGCTAATTGGCTTAATTTGATTAAGCCAATGGGCTGAGATTAAGTCTAATTAAATAAGATTTAATTAGATTTGGTTTGGGCTTGATTGGATCAAGTCCAATTGGTTTATTGGATAAGCCAAGTGCAAGGAAAGACTAGTCCTAGTTCAACTAGGACTTGGGTCAATCTAATTTCTAATTTGATTAGAAAATTAAATCAGATTTAAATCTAATTTAATCTGATTAAATTAGGTTCTTAATTAGGTTAAGACCAATTTTAATTAGGTTGATCTAATTTTGATTTGATTTGATTTGGGAAACCAAATTAAAACAAGTCATGATACAGAATCCTAGTAGGACTAGGATTCCACCTTGCGCCACATAAGCCTTCTCCACGCCCTCTCTCTTATTCAACGCCAATCTCCACTTATTTTGTGTGACAAAAGCCCTCTCCCAGATCTCTCTCACGTTCATAAAAGGTCTCTTCTCTTCTTTCTTACATGGAAGGTGGTTTGGATCAAATCTAAATGAATAAGTTTGGATTTTGAATTCTATGAGATAAAGTTTTAGAAATCCAAAACTCTTTCAATTTTGCACCGAATTTATCCAAATTTTTTTTGGAATTTTTGTGGCTTTTAGGGTTTACATTGTACACCATTTTTTGGTGATCCATACACGAAAATATAGAGGAGGTGCTCAAGAGTTGGGCATCCCTTAACTTGCCATGTTTGGATATGCCTTGACTAGGTGTTTGACCTAGACAAGGACTCTATCATATCTCTCTATATAAGATGAGTTTCTTCGTGAAAGTTTAGGAGGAGAAATTAGAAGTTTGAGAGACCTTTGTGCCATCCAAAAATCAGAGAGAAATACCTTTGGGTCATGGAGATATAAAAGATGCAAGTTTGGGTGTCTAGAGAGAAAAACGTGAAGAAGAAGAGGGTCTTCTTCTAGGATTTTTATTTTCATATCTTTCCTCCCTCCATCTTGAGTTTCCTGAGAGTGTCTCAGATCTAAAACTCCTCCTACTTTCCATCTTTGGAAGAGTCCAAATCAAGAAGAAGGAGGCACCTGATCAACCATCAAAGAAGGATCAGCGCAGTACTAGCATACTGTGCTGATTTCCTGAAGCAGGACTTCTGATCGAGATTCGTGGGCTCGTGTGGATGACTCCTAGAGGCCGGTCACATGTGTGGCTTGCAACATCATCCTCAAGCCCAGATGAACAAGGTTAGAACGTCTAACTTGCAAGGTAATAGATCTGATCTATTGTTTAATACATACATTAGATGTAGCTAGTATAGAAACATGTTGATATGATCAACATGTAGTTCATACTATATTTATATATATTTTAATTTTTGATTTAATGCTATGTAATAATCATGTAATAGGATCTTAGATCTAGAGATTTTCTAATCTTAAAAAATAAATTTTGATTTATTTTAGTCTTCCGCTGTATGATCTTGAAAAAGTTTCAAGATCTAACCCTCTTTTTCAAGATCTAACCCTGAAACCCTAGATCTGGTTCCTACAATTGGTATCAGAGCCTAGGTTCTTTATTACATGATTATTTATACATGCTTAGATTATTTCTTAGATTATATCTAATTTATAATCTGATTATTAAATCTAAAATTAAAATTTTAGATCAATCACAAACTGCAAGGTTGTCCTGCTGTAAGGTTTACCCCTTACAGTGCAAAGGTTGTCCTAGTTTGTGTAGATCTATCTTTAATCATAAATTTGTTAGATATGATCTAGATTAAATTTATGATTTATTAGATTTAAAAGATGTTTATATCTGAAATAAAATCTCTTTGTTAATAATTTTTATGCAAAGAAATTATTTAAAGTTGAAATTATTTCAATTACATGAACCTGTTTAGATTAGATCTAAAGTAGTTTCATGTTTATTTCACTTGCATCTTGATTATGAATCAAACATGCAATATGGTTGGTAGAATCATATTGTAAAATTATTTTACAAATATAAAAATTATTTTTTGAAAAGCCAAACCCAACCCTCAGCCCAAAACTTAATTAAGAATTAAGAAGTTGTTTGATTAGGTTCTAGGATTGTGAATTGAAGAACCTAAGACACAAATCATAACACATTGGGTTAATGGGTTAGTGGAAATTAGGTCCATTAATTGGGTTAGACCTATGGTTAGATTAAAGATGGACTTAATTAGAGAATTGACTAAATCTAATCAATTGTTGTCTTAGATTAGGTCAAGGATTCTCTAGATCAATTACAATAGTTGTAGTTGATCAAGTCCATGTCTTTAACGAGAACCAAATGGACTTGATTTTTGGCTAAGCGGTCTAGCACAAACTGTTAGGTTGATCTAATCGAAACTAATTAAACCAGTTGGTGTCTAAGGTAAACCAGACCGGTGGTTTTTAATTGGGAGCCCGCTTACCTGGCCATTTCTGATGGTGTCTAAGGCAAGCTTTGGCAGACCCTCCCACTGATCGAACATACCTGGCCTCTTGGTGAAATTATGTTTTGATCGGATCACTTGACTATTCGAGCTGACCCATGTCAGCTAGGTAAATCAGTGTGACTAATTTAGGTGCTCCTAGACTAGCCCTTTTAATGGTCTCCCTTAAGCTGACTTGGTGAAGCCAGTGGGAGGATCATGATAAGCTGGTTCATCTGACCTCATCCTCTATATTATTTAAATCTTCTAAAATTATTAGGTCCTTAAAATGATAAAGTTATGGAGATAACTGAGTCATAGCCTCCCATTAAGGTGTTTGATAATGAGTCCATGAACTCAATAATCATTGCAGACCCAAAGGCCTGGTGCTTGTTGACTAATGGAATTATCACTCATCATATGACGACTTGGAAGTATCTCTCTAATGGTGGTTAGGTGAGCCAACCAAAGTTGGGCTTAATCATTCGTTGGTTAGATACACCAAGTATGATCATGTTAATGGTTGGACCTAACTGGATCCTTACAGTGGAGGCCAAAGCCTACTGATTAGGTTTCTGGGGCAAAATTAAAATTACTAGAAATTATTTAGAGAAACAATTGGTTATGAACCTACCCTTAGATGTACATGGGTTGGCCAACCAAAGTTGGGCTTGTGTGCAGTCTAAGTGGATTCTAGTACCCGCTAAGGAATTAGGATAATTCCTCGAATTGAAGGTAGAGGCTACCAATTCAAATAAAATAGTGGGAGAAACCTTTTGATTAAAGTCCAAATCTTTAGGTTTAATGAATCAATTACTAATTAGGTTATGGTTCTCCTTTGTGCAAATATGGCCACTTCCCTATCGCTCCGATCATTGTTGGACAATGATAAGTTGGTGGGACCCAACTTCGATAGCTGGTACTGAAAGTTAAAGATAGTCCTGGAGCATGAACGGATCCTATATGTGATAATAGATCCTGCACCTGAGGAGCCAGCTGTCAATGCACGTGGAACAATCAGAGACACTTACCAGAAGTGGCTCAGTGATCGGACCACGGTGCACTGTATCATGCTGGCTATCATGAGCGACGAGTTCAGTTGCAGATTTGAGACGGCTTAGCCAAAGGACAAGCTTCAAGTGTTGGAGGATGCCTTTGGCACACCCGATGACGTGGAGAGGCACAAGACTAGTTGTGCCATCTTCAACACCAAAATGCGGGATGGTGTCTCTGTCACTGATCATGTATTGTACATGATCGAGCTGATGGAATGATTGAGCAAGCTCGACTTTTCCTTGCATGAGCAGCTTGGGAAAGATGCAATACTGAACTCGCTGCCCAAGTCTTATCTCCCATTCCTCACTCATTATAGAATGACAAAGCCTGAAGAGAACTACCACGGGTTACTGGGGTTCCTTCAGAACTTTGAGAAGGATCACCAACTTCACAAGGAGTCGATGAATTTAGTGGGAGGTTCGTCTTCTGGTTCTCGACCTTTTGAGAAAGGAAAGAAGAACAAGAAGAAGAAAGTAAAGAAGGTGCAAGTTCAGGCTAGGACTTCAGTGCAGAGCCAGACCAAAAAGGTCAAGCCTGATAAGAGTCTATTCTACTGGCAAGCACCCTAGATTAGATAGTGTGTCAGATATCTACTTATGGCACTGTAGGCTAGGTCATATAAACAAGAACAGAATAAACAGGTTGACTCAAGAGGGAATCCTCGAAGTTAGTGATTATGAATCACTTCCAACCTGTGAGTCCTGTCTTCTTGGTAAAATGACCAAGTCACCTTTTACTAGAAAAGGTGAGAGAGCTACTGAGCTCTTGAGCCTAGTACATACTGATATATGTAGGCCCATGAGCTCCAGTGCTAGAGGTGGATATTTCTACTTCATAACTTTCACGGATGACCTATCCCAATATGGATATATCTATCTGATGAAACATAAGTCGGATTCATTTGAAATGTTCAAACGATTCTGAAGTGAAGTAGAAAAATAAACTGGGAAGAGTATTAAAACTCTTCGATCTGATCAAGGAGGAGAATACCTTTCTAGTGAGTTTCTCACATATCTAGGAGAGAATGGGATTCTCTCCCAATGGACTCCTCCAGGAACACCACAGCATAATGGTGTGTTTGAAAGGAGGAATCGGACTTTGTTAGACATGGTCCGATCCATGATGGTTTTTTTTGCTAGCTTGCTGATATCCTTCTAGGGATATGCACTCGAATCAGTCTGTTATCTGTTAAATAGGATTCCAAGTAAGTCTGTAATTAAGACTCCATATGAGATATGGACAGGGTCTAAGCCAGTACTTTCACACCTCAGGGTCTGGGGGTGCCCGGCCTATGTCAAACGATTAGTCACAGACAAACTTGGACCTAGGTCTGACAAATGCTCATTCATAGGGTACCCCAAAGAGACAAAAGGATATTTTTTCTACCATGCTGATGAACAAAAGGTGTTCGTCAGCCTTAAGGCAATCTTTTTAGAAAAGGAGTTCCTTGGTGAAGGAACCGTTGCCTCTAAGGTTGAACTTGATGAAGTTCAACAGGTAGAAGGACCGACACCAATAGCTGAACCTGAGTCGGATATGATTAGATCAGATCCGGAGCCCAATATACCTGCACCATTAAGGTGATCCGGTAGAGTACCGCATCAGTCGGATAGATACTACGGTTTCTTGGTCCGGGACGGTGATCCCATCGAACTTGATGAGAATAATGAGGATCCGATCACCTATATGGATGCTATGCAGAGACCTGATTTCGAGAAATGGCTTGAAGCCATGAAATTCGAAATGGAGTCCATGAAGGTCAACGATGTATGGACATTGGTTGACCCACCTGAAGGGGTTAAACCCATTGGGTGTAAATGGGTCTTCAAAAGGAAGAGGGGCGCAGACGGAAAGGTGGAGACCTATAAAGCCCGTCTGGTTGCCAAGGGGTATCGTCAACGTTATGGTATTGACTATGACGAGATATTTTCTCCTGTGGCAATGCTCAAATCTATTCGGATAATGCTTGCAATAGCTGCCCATCTGGATTATGAGATCTGACAGATGGATGTAAAGACAGCTTTCCTGAATGGAGAGCTGACTGAAGAGGTGTATATGATACAACCTGAAGGGTTTACATCCACAGATGAGTCCAAGGTGTGCAATCTTCAGAGATCCATTTATGGACTGAAGCAAGCTTCTCAGAGTTGGAACATGCGTTTTGATAAGGTGATCAAAACGTATGGCTTCATTAAAAATAGAGAAGAGCCCTGCATCTATAAATGGGCAAATGGTCCAGTTGTGGTATTCCTTGTCTTGTACGTGGATGACATTCTCTTAATCGAAAATGACATCCCCGCACTACAGGGAATAAAAGTTTGGTTGTCATCACAGTTCTCCATGAAGGACTTGGGTGAAGCATCCTACATCCTAGGGATGAAGATCTATAGGGATAGATCTAAAAGGATGCTTGGGTTATCCCAGTCCATGTACATAGACACTGTGCTGAAGAGGTTCAGCATGGAGAATTCCAAGAAGGGCTATCTACCGATAGGCCATGGAATTTCTCTCTCTAAGAAGGATTGTCCGACAACTCCTGAAGAGAAAGAGCGTATGAGTAGAGTCCCATATGCTTTAGCCGTGGGATCTATCATGTACGCCATGATATGTACAAGACCAGATGTGGCATACTCACTAGGAGTAGTGAGTAGATACCAATTTGATCCTAGAGAGAATCACTGGAAAGTGGTTAAAGCCATCCTTAAGTATTTGAGAAATACTAAGGACCAATGGTTGGTTTATGGCGAGTCAGATCTGAAACTTGTGGGGTTCACAGACTCCAGCTTCCAATCTGACCATGATGACAGCAGGAGCGTGTCGGGTTATATCTTTACTCTGAATGGTGGAGCCATCTGCTGGAAGAGTTTCAAGCAGCATACTGTGGCAGACTCTGTTTGTGAAGCGGAGTATATCGCAGCATCAGATGCCGCGAAGGAAGCTGTGTGGCTGAGGAAATTCATCAACGAGCTCGGAGTAGCACCCTCCCTCGATGGTCCAGTCCTGCTCTACTACGACAGCACTGGTGCCATAGCTCAGGCGAAGGAACCCAAAGCACATCAGCGGACGAAGCACATCTTGCGCCGCTTCCACCTGGTCCGAGAGATCGTGGATCGAGGTGACGTCGACCTTCAGAAGATCGACTGAAAGGAGAACCTAGCCGACCCCTTCACTAGAGCCCTGGCAATAAAGGAGTTCGACAACCACAAGTCGAAGATGGGTATTAGATACTGTGCCGAGTGGCTTTAGGACAAGTGGGAGTTGTTGGGAAATGTGTCCCAAAAAAGCCAATCGTCAAGCTGTTGACGGTTGAGCAACCAAGTATTGTAATTGATTTGTTAATAAATAAAAATATATTTGGCATCTTCATCATAAACTTTCATCTTCTAATGAACTCCGTTGTTATGATGAAGTCCTTAGGACTATTTAGGTTCGATAAAGAGAGGATTTATTGATTAGTCCTTAAAACTGTTCACGACCAAATGATAGGCTGTTAATAAGGACGACAGCTTCTATCGAGCATAGGTCGCTGTAGGCCATATGGGTTGGTTGTCCCCTTAACCAAGGAGTGTGGAGACACTGGTATGGCATACAGGTGAGATGTAAGGATGCATCATCATTGAACGTGACCAACTCCAGAGTATTCTACTGTCGAGAATATCTCTGATGGGATATAGGTATAAGTGTCCCTTAGACCTGAGATCGCCTCAGTGACTTGCAAGCAACTCACTGTGCTTTGGTACTGGACTAACTGAATTTCTAATTCAGGGACGGAAGGCTTCTGGGCACAGTCAAGTACTTGCGAAGTCAGAATGTGATCGAGATGGGATTGACCACTCCAAGAGTTGGAGAAGAATGAGTCGCTGTATTTCAATTTAGCAAAAACCTTGGCCAGGGTAATCCATCAGATGGATTTGATATTTTGAAATACAATGTGGACAACCTGATCAGAGTTGACAGTTGAGCTCTGGGGTGTCCTATGATCATTTTGGTCAAGGGGATGAATTATATGAAAACTATATCCGCATGGGTTCTAAGGATGTTGTTCTACACATTCGACCTATCCGGTCGTCGGGTATCATTGCTAGATGGTCACTTCGATTGGTATAGAAATTTGTTCCTATACTACCGGCTTAGGTTCGGACCTATGAGGTCACACACATTAGAGTTCATGATCCGATCGGATGGTTGATCAACGATTAAGAATCGTTCTAGGGTTAGATGATCAATACGATTGATATTTAACCCAGTGCAAGTGTTGCAGGAGGATCGATTAGCAATACGATTGCAAATTGGCTTAATTTGATTAAGCCAATGGGCTGAGATTAAGTTTAATTAAATATGATTTAATTAGATTTAGTTTGGGCTTGATTGGATCAAGTCCAATTGGTTTATTGGATAAGCCAAGTGCAAGGAAAGACTAGTCCTAGTTCAACTAGGACTTGGGTCAATCTAATTTCTAATTTGATTAGAAAATTAAATCAGATTTAAATCTAATTTAATATGATAAATTAGGTTCTTAATTAGGTTAATATCTATTTTAATTAGGTGATCTAATTTTGATTTGATTTGGTTTGGGAAACCAAATTAAAACAAGTCATGATACAGAATCCTAGTAGGACTAGGATTCCACCTTGCGCCACATAAGCCTTCTCCACGCCCTCTCTCTTATTCAATGCCAATCTCCACTTATTTTGTACGACAAAAGCCCTCTCCCAGATCTCTCTCACATTCATAAAAGGTCTCTTCTCTTCTTTCTTACATGGAAGGTGGTTTGGATCAAATCTAAAAGGAATAAGTTGGATTTGAATTCTATGAGATAGAGTTTTAGAAATCCAAAACTCTTTCAATTTTGCACCGAATTTATCCAAATTTTTTTTGAAATTTTCGTGGCTTTTAGGGTTTACATTGTACACCCTTTTTTGGTCATCCATGCATAAAAAATATAGAGGAGGTGCTCAAGAGTTGGGCATCCCTTAACTTGCCATGTTTGGATAAGCCTTGACTAGGTGTTTGACCTAGACAAGGACTCTAT